>NW_009952874.1:1561389-1562014 GCF_000747805.2 Chaetura pelagica | reverse complement strand
TTCCGCGCAAGAACTGACCCGAGGACGGGACGCTGCCGTCCCGCTCCTCACCGCGGCTGGGGGCGGCACTCGGCCCCGAGTCCGTGGTTCGGGGCTTTCATCAGAGTATCTTACTCGAGGTTTTTCAAGTCTGCACAAAAATCCGTACAACGTACCCGGTGTCAGATCAAGAGCGGGCAAACCAGACCGTGTCTTCATTTGACGGGGAGCAAGTCCTGGCCTGGCTCTGTGGAAACCACATCCAGGGAGCACTGGATTTCTCCCCGTCTGTCAAGGAGGAGGCCCTACTGGCTTCGTAGCAACTTCACGATGAACCTACGGCAAATCACTGTCACAGAAACGGTGTAAATGTCTGAAAATTAACATACTATCTAGGAACAAAGCCTGCACAAAGTTTGCTGGAGAAGCAGGCTGCACCCTAGCTGGGGAGATAACTTTTATTTCATAACCCCTGAGCTCTAAGAACTGGCAACGTGACCCTGGAGCCGGTGACTTTGTGTCCGGCCGGGTGACAGGAGGGCTCACCCAGCTGCACCAGGCCCCTCTGCCTGCACCCCGGCCTGGCCTCCGGGCAGCAAGAGCCAGGGGTCCGCCAGCACCGCAGCCCCGGCCCGGGAGCAGCCCC
>NW_009952874.1:1537239-1549743 GCF_000747805.2 Chaetura pelagica | reverse complement strand
CAGCCCAGGAGCAGGCAGGCCACGCCTCAGGCTACCACAAATCCATGCCACAGATCAGCGATTGCCCAACCCTGAAGTCTCACCAGGGGCCAAACTGCACAGCGAGCACAGAAGGGACGCTGCCTGAGGAAAAACTACCTGTTGCCGGCAGGAAACTGGGCAGCACCTGCACAGGGAGCCCCTCTGCAAAACAGAGGCATGGTCAGCCCGGAGGCAGGAGTGACTGTGGTTGTCTCCCTGGCTTTTGGGGTGTGCTCCAGTCTCCCGACGAGCAGACGAGGAGGTACAGGCAGCTTTTCTCCCTGGCACGCCGCTGTTCCCATGAGAAAACTCAACTGCGCAGTGCCCAGCAAAGCCACAAAAATGTTCACAGCGCTGCCTCCTCTCCTCCCACTCAAGATGTTTTTGCATACGCCTCGAGGCACTACAATCATCGTAATTAAAGCTGTAAAATATTATTAGTATCACACTTCTGTAGACTTCTTGTCCTGGATGTTTTAGCAAAGAATAGTTTGGGTTGGAAGAGACTTTAAAGATCATCTAGTCCCAATCCCCCTGCATGGGCAGGGACACCTCTGGCTAGACCAGGTTGCTCCATGCCCGATCCAACCTGGCCTTGAACACTTCCAGGGATGGGGCATCCACAGCTTCCCTGGGCAACCTGTGCCAGTGTCTCACCACCCTCACAGGAAATAATTTCCTCCTAATATCTAATCTAAATCTCCCCTCTTCTAATTTTAATCCATTACCCCTTGTCCTATCCCTCCATGTCCTTGTAAAAAATCCCTGCCCAGCTTTCCTGCAGTCCCTTCAGTTACCAGAAGGCCACCATAAGGTCTCCCTGGAGCCTTCTCTTTTCCGGGCTGAAACCCCAACTCTCACAGCCTGTGTCCAAAGGAGAGGTGCTTTATATACCATGTGTACAGTGCAACAGAAATGCAGCCTCTTCTATGTGGAAAAGGGGCAGGGAGAGTGCACGTCAAGACAGGAAGTCAAACTTTCACCAAGGACACTCAATACAAACCCCTTCTCTTGCAAGAAGTTCCCAGGACACCTATAAAGTCCACCCAGTGCAATCTTGTGCTGGGACTCAGATCCTGCACACCTGGAATTGCACATGCCTGTCCTAGAGACACTTAATATCGCTTCTTCGGGAGCGTTCAAATAGATTTGCAGAGATGTTACAGCACTTACCCGTGCTTTGGAAAGCAAACGAGGTGCAACTCATCCCTGTCCTGGGCTACTGAAGGTGTATGAGGGCAGATGCAGGAGAGGGTTGGGCTGTAGCCCCTCAGTGGTGAGTGCTTAGACCAGAAATGGTGCCGTATCTGCTCCCGTCTGGCACCCTGTGCTGAGAAAGGGAATAGGACATAACAGCTCTGCTGCCTCCCTTTACCAGCAGATCTGAGAACACCAGGCAAAAAGCCAGAGGCAGCTGATGAGACAAATTGAGACTCCCCAGCAAAAAGCAGGGAAGTGTTTTCAGAGTCTTTTTTTAGCCCTGTCCTATCCTAAAAATTGAAACCCCTTCCTGCCCAGGTACTGCTTCTGCTTACATCCCACAGGGGATGAGCCTTCTCACAAATGCCCTGACACCTGGAGGTAAAAGTCTCCTTCAGAAGTTGTCTTCCCTGCACAAGTGGGAAGGGTGGGATGGAAAGAATCCTGGTGATTTTTCAGCTGTTTTCATGCTTTTATATTTTGCTTTTGAAATGGTTGTAGTGTAGTGAGAGTGGGTAGGTGAAAGCAAGAAATTGTAATGCTAAGAAAGTAAACAGATCAGGTGGATCCAGTGATGGATGGAGCAGAACTTGAGCTCAGAAGACAACTTCTGTATCAGACCTCCTTTCTTTCCTAACAAGGTTGCAAGCTAGGGAATAAATGCACAATTTTAAGACCTTTCTTTAGTATGAGCACTATCTAGACTGATTTCATGACACAGGCCCTACAGAGTGCTGAAAAGCTTGTGATGAACGTTCAGTGTAATGTACAAGGAACACATATGCCCTTGCACCCAAATAAACCCACCCAACCTTCTACACATACTTTTTCTCTCACCATGTTAAGGTACCTGCATGGGTATTATTTCACAAAGAGAAAAAAAAAGCCTCTGCTTAAAATTCTGGCCACTTCCACAAAGTGACTTGGTTCCTCAGGACCTCTGAAGAATGAGAAACAGGCTCATCCACAGCACACCCAGATTTCCAGGCAGATGTGCTCAGCCATTGCTGTCCCAGCAGTCCTGCCCCAGACACCTCTGCAAGAGATAACAGAACACTGGCAAGGCTGAGCAGTGTGAGGTGTGGGGAGGTGAAGCACAGGGTGAGCAAGGGAGAAGACACAGAGACAGATGTGCTGTCACCTCTAGGGAGCCAGGAGCAGAAGTGGCTCCTTCTTTCCTTCCCTGCTCAGCACACAGCCCTCTTTGGTACAGCCTGACTCTCTGATGTTCTGCCTGACTGAACCAAAATAGGGATTGAACTCACACGTAACATAGGGACACTTCCATAATGCACAGCAGAAATCTGCAGATGATCAGTTCTCCATTTCCTCAGGCTCCCCAGATTCCAAGATTAACAAGGAATCTGAGTAGGATACGAGGGCCACAGAGTCAAAGGGAAAGAAAAAAAAAAATTAAGAAAAAAAAGAAAAAAGATCAGCAGCAAGCAATTATATTCAAGAAGACAAATGTCAAGTCAGACTCAGAGGCTGCTGCAAGGCTGCCAAGGCAGCAGCTGGTGCAGCTCCCTGAGGAGCCCCACATGGAACATCTCTGTGGTCAGTCCCCAGGCTCTCTGACTGCCACCAGCAGAGGAGGAGCAGAGGGCAGAGGCATAGGGGCCACCTCTCCCCCTCACCTCCATCTGCCTCCTTCCAGCAGGTCACAGCTGCTAGCTGGGTCATGGCACATGCTGGAGCACTGCTGAAAATGCCTGTTGAAACATATTTCTTTGGGAGGCTATTAATGCCTGTGAAGAAAACACTCAAATTGCTCACTGTTGATGGAGAAAAGACAAAAATGCACTGCACAAGGATGGATTTCATTAGCTGTCATTGAGGAGGCTGCAGGGTCTAGTGGCTGGACCATGTAGCTGGGGCCAGAGACAGCTGCACTGAATTCCTAGCTCTCCTCTGCTGACATTGGACAAGTTATTTCACCTTCTAGCACCTCAGTTTCCCCATCTGGAAATTAGGATAATGATTTGACTGCTTCCTCAGTCAAGCAATTCTACATCTGCTGAAGAAGCGTCCTGGGTCAGAGGCCAGGACTATTAGTTAGCATCATAAATATTCATACCGTTGTGCAACAGGCAGGACTTGCTGAATTGATGACAGCACTTGCTGGAGACCATGCCCCAGAAAGTTTGCAGTCTCCAAAACACTGCACCTACAAATTCATGCCATATAGTGCAGGAGATGGAGCAGGATGCATTTTTGGTGGTCACAGCACTCAACTGAAGGCACGGTTGGGAGAAGAGTTTTGAAGAAGAGTGCATGCCAGGTGCACTTAAATCAGAAAGTGGCTACAAATGAAAAGGAAAGGATTCCCCACTCAGGGAAAGCTGTGCAGGGTGGGGCAGAGCAGAGCTTACAGGGGGAAAAGAAAAGAGGAAAAAAAAACACACACACACAAAAAAAAAAAACACAAAACATTTAAACTTGACAGGAGGGTGCAAACCAGGAGACCAGGGCCAGGGCTGAGTAGCAGAAGAAATTATGTCATCAACACTGCAAGTGATATCTTTCTATTGATTTTCAAATAAATAGATTTTATGGCCAGGAGCAACTGTTTAAAGTCATCATAGTCTCACCTCTTGTACCCTGAAGATCAAAGGATTTCATCTTGTCATCTGAATAACATTAATCCTATGTAAATAAAATCGTGTGCTAATTATAACCAGTTTGAGGATACAGATTCATCACAGACAAAGCCTTGTGCAAGCATACAGGTCATAAAACAAGACTTAGCTAAAACTTCTCGTTTAGTGTTCATCAAAACAGGTATTAACCTGGAAAACTACTCCATTTTAGAGTTGTGCCTGTAAGGTATTTTAGCCATGCCTGTTTCAGTCCATTGGGAAACATAGGTCCTGCTGCTGTCCTCCCTTGAGGAGGGTCTACCTCCAAACATGGGGAAGTGCTGCACGTCTGGCCCATAACAGTCAGACCACCAACTGCCTGTCTGGCCACCACACCATTTCTTGCTACGGTGACAAGTCACCAGTGCTTACTGCTCTCTGGTGACACCTAAGCCCTTGGGAAGAGCTAAGCAAAAAATCTGATAGCTGGGAAATGTGAGGAAATGGGGAGCCCTGGAGGAAGGGAACATCTTCACAGGTTCAGTTTGTGTCTGATGAAGAGTTTCATCTGAAAAGCACAAAAAAGAGAAGGAACTTCTGAGATGTCAAAATATACCATTTCAAGATTATCAAAATAGCACAGCTGAACTTTTTGCTTTGAAATGGCCTGTTTCTGATTTTAAAAAACAACAAAAAAAACCAAACCCACACCCCAAAACTTAAAAACAATGGCAACAAACAAAAAAATTGGGAAAAAATTCCTTCAGAGAGCTCAGTACACCAAGCAGTAAATGGAGTAATCATCTTGCCTCAGACTCTGCTGTAGTTGTTGTGTCATTGCTACAGCCACAGGCACATACCTACAGACACAGGTATTGCAGTTTTGGACACAGTTGGGACTCCTCTGCCTTTCAGCCAGACAGGCCAGTCTTTGCCCAGCCCTGCTGAAGATACAGGAGGATGAGGGTGGGAAGTGATAAAATAAACTAAAAAGCAGAGAAAGGAACATAAAACTGGGCAAATCTAGCAGTGGGTTCAGTAGGATAAGGCTTATATGAGGCCTCTGTGGAGGGACAGGAAAGCATCAAAGGACTTGTGACCTCTCCATGTTGTTCTCCTCATCAGTGGCTGCTGATTGCTGCCAGCAGGGCCCCCATCCCAACCAAGAGGATCCAGCAGCTGTGACAAAACAGGCACCAGTGGAGTATGCAAAACCCAAAGTCTCAGGAGCACAGCGAGGGGGCACATAAAATCATCCCCCCGTGCTGCCAGGCAGGGCTGAGGCTTTGCCCAGGATTCTCCTTCAAGACAAAACTGGTTTATTATTTAATTCTTGGTCTATAAAAATAGCTGGAGCTGTTGTCAGGAAGGGAGGGTGAGATCCAGGAGGAGGAACAGCACATGGCACTGCACCTCTGGAGCAGGAGTTGGGCTCTGCAGCAGCTGCTTGGCTCTCATCAGTAGCCTGAGGGGGTTTTCAGTTTGCAACTTTAATCTTTTCATCTGGCTCTCTCTTCACGCGTGGGTGAGGAGCACACAGTGGCAGGTCAGGCCTCTGGTTGCTCTCCCTCATTTGCTGTCCCCTGGGCAGTGGACCCACATTTAGGACACTACTTGAAAACTAAGACCAGGAGGCAGCAATGGGCCAAGGGATCATCGCAGAGAAAGGGCTTTCAGCACAGAAGACAAAGCACCCAAATTTCCTAAAGACAAGGCAAGTCAGGGCCAGCAAGAGGCCTCCATTATGTGAAGGTGGAGACTTGAGCATCAGACAGTAACTGAAAAAAATGTAACGTGGCAATAAACATAACTGCAAATAGCAGTGTATGCTCCCAGCTGAGACCAGGATAATCCTGTGTATGTAGATAACCAGCAGGAAAACACCCCCTAAGAGCAACATCCCAAATTCCTTGCCAGGATGAGCAAGGTCCTGAGCTTCAGGACCCAAGAGCCTAAATGTAAGCTGCATTAATTTAAATACTCAGCGCCTCAGTTTATCTACATCTCAGTGATGGCTGAGGGTTCTTCACATGCCAGCATTTCATGAAGCCAAGCACTTGCAAAGCCCAAAGCGTAGAGGTGAAAGCCCATGGGAGAGGGGAGCAATGATTATCCTCCAGGCCCTTTTTCCAAGTAAGGAGAAGGCTTCTGTGCCTTCCAGCTCCTCTCTTGGCAATGATCGGTGTGTAGGCAGTGGTCACAATCAGGAAGTGCCTCCTCCAGTTTACAGCTGGTGGTACCACCTGTGCCTCTCCAATTCCAGCCAAAACAACCACCTCCTCAAACCCACTTGCAAGGAAGGGCAGAGGATCCAGCAATGACGACTCAGAGGGAAAAGCAAGACTCAGGTTTAAGTGCTGACATTTTCCTCAGACATATACCAATGCTTATCTTCTTTCTTTCTTCTTGTAAAAACAATTGCAGTCTCTGCAGAGAGAAGGCAGCCCTGCCACACTGCAGCAGTGACTGACCCACAAGTGACAGGACAGACATGGGACAACAAGGAAAGGTTAAGACATTCACATGGCTGGGCCAACGGGGGACCAGCCTGTGTGGCAGCTGGAATGGAAGAAAGTGGAGTCATTACTCATCGCTTCACATCTGTCAAGGATTTTCTTTCTGGAAGGAAAACAGCAAGTTAGTAACTGCTGGCAAGGCAGGGAACATTTCTGTGTAACTGAGACATAGCTGTACATATGGGTGTATGAATATACACATCCCTCACTGGTATTGTCCTTGTGTCCCTTGCACTCATTTTCCATTGCCAGGTCCTCCCTGGTCTTTCACCTTGTCATGACTGAATCTGCCACCCTACTCATGGAGCATCTCAAGAAACAACAGCAGGGCTTCCCTGACTTCCACAGATGAGATGGTCTGAACAAAAAGAATAGAGGCCACCACCGGATGAACTGGCATTCATTCTGGGCGGCTTAATTTTTCCAGATAGACAACCCTTGTATGGCATATACTGTGTTCCTGCTCTGATCCTACTCACTAAACTTAGGTTGGCTTCTCTGGAGCATCCAGGGCCAAGAGGGACTGATTTTCAACCTGCATTTCCTGCTAATCTGGAGCTGTGGGTGCCGAAACCTCAAGAGAGTCACTTACCCTCACTACAAATATCATTTCAGCCGTTCTAATGCCACTGAAAAAGTAACAACCTTTTGAGACAACTCAAGGGCCCTCTAAAAGCTATGTACAGAAAAAAACAAAAGGATTAAAACGAAAGCAAACAGTTTCTGATATCAGATAAAACACTTCCTTTCATGAGCATTTTTGCCTTTTCATTAGCTATTTCTTTTCACCCACTTCCCATGGCCTCAAAAAGTTCTTTTTGAATGACCCCTTTGCTGCAGCTTTACTGAAGAGGCCCAATCATCCACTCCCCTTTGAGAAAGTATCTTGCTGTTGCTTGCTCTTATAATTACTTGCATAGTAACCTAAGGCTGACAGGTTCTTGTCTTCCATGTAGATTTTTTTTTTAATGGACAAGGAAAGCAGAACCCTTTCAGTTGTGCAGCTCTGTCAAGCTTTGGATCTGCAGCTTTCTCAGTGCAGTGCCATGGTGACAAGCCAGCACAGGGAAAACCCACTGTACAATAACCAAGATGCATTTTGCATTTCAGAGAGAGTGCTCTTCACATGGCAGAACATCCTGCCCGAAGGGATAAAGCAGACATCTGATGCCTTTTAAGGCAGTCCTGACACAATGCCTACAAGTCAAGCTCCTTAGGAAAGGGGGATTTCATTTTTTCTGCTAAACTCTTCATAAAACCAATCCCTGCCATCTGCACCTGCTGAAACCACTCAGCATACTCCTGTCTTCTAAAACTGGGCTTCTCTAGTCAATGGGATCCAGCACAAGAGAGTTTGGACACCTGCTGGGGACGTTCTGGTGCTACTGACACACAAACCACAACTTTTCTTCCTCTAATCCACAAAGACAGCCAGACACCTCACAGCCTTCGGTGACAGCAAATCCTCCTGAGACAGCTGGAAGTGTGCAGCACAGCATCCTTGGCTCTGACTGCTGTGACAAGTCTTCCAGCCACTTTCACTGGATCTAGAGTAAGGAGTCCCACCATTTTCTTCTTCTAGCTGCTTCCTTGAGGTAAAGCAGCAAAATCAGTCTTCTTTCCTGCTGTATGACCCAGGTGGTGGTGCTTCAGAGCACCAGTAACAGCTGGATGAACTGGAACAGCAACTAGCCTTGTGATCTGTCAAAAAGCAACTAGTGGCCAGCACAGACATGTGAGACCCAGGCTTTAGCAACAAGCAGACCTGCCTGTCTGCAAGCCTATGGCTTGCTTTCCTCTGTGCAAGTTTGACACCAGTGAGGAAGGTCACATGCAGGTATTGAAAACAACCAAAATACATCCGGGACCTCTTCCAAGGGGTTTGCTAAGAAACAAAGCAGAAAAGACATCATCACTTTTGAGTAATACGTGGAAGCTGCAAGGTTCACTCCAATAATCTTTGTACAGACCTTTCTGTTTTCAAAATTATCTGCCAGCTTCTCAAAGACAGAACAAGATACGATCTTCTTAAGGTGCTGATCCATCTGTAGCAAGTTGATGAGTAGTAGCACAGCTGAGAGCTTCACCACTTACCTAACATTTCCAGCAACAAAACTCTGTTTTGAGATCCTTTGATATTTACATTGATTTTTAAAAATGAACAAGCGTTTTTATCTGTTGACAGCACCTTCACTATATCAGACATAGTCACTTACTAGACCCACTACCTGCAGATGCAGGGCGAAGCAGGTCTGGTGTTACTCCTCAAGAAACAGTGAGCTAGAGATGTTACATGATCAAATGTTTTTCACAACAGATGAATTTTTTTTTTGTGGGAATGAACAATTTTGCTCATTTCATCAGCCTTTTCTGTATTGAGACTTATTTTTAGCATTGACAAGACCTAGCTCACCAAGTTAACATACACAAAAGATCTTTTACAATAAATTAGTATGACAATAAATTAGATACTTACAATATGTGGAATCACCTGAAAGCAGGACCTGTTTAATTTTACATGGAAAGATGTTTCAGGGGTGTTCTTGACCTTTCACACATACTGCTGAAGGGAATATCAGATGGCAGATCCTACACAATGGTAGGGAATAAGGAAGAAGCTGAATGCCCTTGGGTTGCTGCTAACCCATTGCACAGAGAAATGCTCTAGGCTCTATATCAACCACTATAAGATGCCAGAAGAGGATCTCCTCAGCCATGCTTGGTGAGCGCTGCTTTCTGTGTAACTGAGGGCCCAGCTGCCCATTGCATGGCTGGTGACAACGATCTAGCTCTCGGGGATGCCACCAAAAACACTGTGCACAGCTCCAACTCACTGTGATTTGGATTTATTTTCTTTTATTCTCCATCAGGAGCTGTTTAGAGAGAAGATTTAGTGACTATGGGAAAGAAAAAAAATGTGTGAAAATGGGAACCTGAAGAAAGTAGCAAGGGGAAGTCATCAGAAATCTAATAGCAAGAATGCTTCAGGTTTATTGAGAAGCAGAACTATTCTTCTCTCTGCCACAAGCCAAGTTGTTGAACTATGCTATTTCCCTTCAGCTAAAAAACAGCTTAATCATACAGATTTCAATTATGTAAGCAATGAAAAAGAATTGTTTCCCCTCTGAGGAAGCAGCTCACTGCTTCCTCATCAGAGAAAGAGGAGGAGCAGGCACTGACCTCTTCTCTCTAGTGACCAACAATAGGACCCGAGGGAATGGTAGGAAGACATGCAGGAGGAGGTTTAGGTTGGACATGAGGAAGAGATTCTTCACTCAGAGGGTGGTGGAGCTCTGGAATAGGCTCCCCAGGGAAGCAGCAATGGCACCGAGCCTGACAACATTCAAGAAACATTTGGACAACACCCTCAAAGACACGGTGTGAGCTTTGGGGTTGTCCTGTTCTGGGGTGGGAGCTGGACTTGGTGATCCAGGCTGCCTGAGGAGGTGGTTGAGCCACCATCCCTGGACACATCTAAAAAGACAGATGTGGTGCCAAGGGACAGAGTTTAGTGGAAGACTCGGCAGAGTTAGGGTAGTGGTTGGACTCTATGAACTTGAAGGTCTTTTCCAACCAGAGTGATGCTGTGTGATACTGTTTTTTGTTTGTGGGGTTTTTTTAGTTTGTTCTTTCCCCCCCGCCAAAAAAAAACACAAAAAAAACATTGGCAAAACTGGCACGTTTTTCCTATTATTTTAATTTACTTTTATTTGTGCCAAAAGTAATTTCTGACCTCAAACACATTCTCCAAAAGTGGCAACTGAAATAGAAAGTGAGACTTATGATCAGGTAAGACCCCTCCTGGCTAGTGCTTTCCTTCAGTTCCTTCTTGGTCTATAGGAATTCCCAGCCAACATAGAACACAACATCTGGGAAGTCTCACCACAGCCTTTCAGGGAAAAGAAACTAAAAGAGAAGGATCTCAACAATCACAGTGGCATAGGAATATGTGAAAAAAAAAAAATGTTGAAAGGCCAGTCCAGCCCTTCCCCACATACCCCAGCAATAATTCCAGGCAGGATTTATTCTAGTAATAAAAATACCTAGAGGATACAGTTATCCTAACCCTACAGAAGTGGCAGCACCAGGAGGGCCAAGAGAAGGGACCAGCTGTCACCTCTTACCTGCCTGCCCGGAGCAATCCGGGTGTGGAGCATGTTCTGTGGGATCACAAATGGGCAATTTTGTTAGCCTAAGACTTGGGAGCAGATGAAAGCTTGGGTCCACCATCCCCCAACACACTTGCCAGAGAAGTTGAGCTGGTACAGGGTGGGGAAGTTAACAGTGCTAGATAAAGGAGTGGTATTAAAATCTCTGTTCGCCTGGAGCGGTGAAGAAACCAAGAGAGGGAATAGCGACTCTCCAAGGGGATACAGCTGCATGCCACTCCTTCCTGAGGGTGAGCTGTGATACTATGCTCTTACCTGCTGCATTCATGCCCAGGGAACTATAAACCAGAAGAAAAACCAGGGAGTTTTATTTATTTGTTATTACCAAGCCATCTTGCAGCATTCTTTATCTGTGATTTAATGGCTCTTCTACCATTTGTAACTTCTGTGATTTCAACCAGAGGGAAAAAATGTGATAGAATTTTGCATGACTCACAAGTCTTGTGAAATACTTAAAAATGGCTCATCTTTCAGGCTTTTAAACCAGACTGAGGCAGTGAAAACCTGAATTTTGTAAAATGGCTTCAACACTGTGCTTCCATAAAATATCCTTTGTGTTTTTAATGGTCATGTTCTTTTGAACAAATAAACTGCTCTGGAGAATCTGGCAAATATCTACCTGTTTGAGCCAGCAAAGGTGTGTTTCTACATTCTTGGTTACATTCTTACATACCTGCACAGAGCTTCAGGCTTTTTTTTTTTAATCAAGGCCAAATTTTCAATCAGCAAAGTAGATCTGCAGATCTGGAATTACTAAGGCAATAAGAAATATTACCTGAAGCTTCCATACACTGTTACTCTGCTCTCTGAGACCCACTCTCAGTTTCTGGGGCCAAACTCAGCTGGTGTGAATTTTCGTGGGGCCACCAGGAAGCTGATTGTCAGAGATCCCTCACCTTTACTTCCAGTAAGCAATTGCCAGATGGATTTTCCCTTCTACTTTGCTTCAATCTACTTGTGTGCTTTCTCCTGCACTCGTATCTCATTAGCACTTAGGAGGTATTTGCCAGGACCTCCTCAATGAGAAGCGAAATAAGCAGAGCTGCAAACTTCTCATGCCCTTCTATACACATTTTTGCAGCAGGGATATTCTTTTAGTTGCAACAGTGATGCTCTGGGCATCACAGGCACTGAGCCCATCTTCTGTTCACTTCCTAAAACACCAGAGCCCCCTACACCCTCTCAAGCTGTGTGTCCTTTCATCTTTCCAACCATCTTTCTGGCCACAGGAACACGAGTTTTGAGCTTTCTAGCTTTGAAACGCCTGCATTGTTCACTGCAGTGCCAACCTTAGCCAAGGGCTCAGCCACTTCCCCTGGGACAGAGGGGCTTTGTAAGGAGGGGACAAACTAAGGAGGCAGCAAGAGAGAGCAGAGGCACAGCCCTGTGGATGGTCCTTCACTACGACTTTGAAAAAGAAAACTGCAACCAACACACAGAGTAACAGGCTACAGACTCTAAATGATGGCATCTGAAAGCCCTGACCTTTCCCACGTCAGGGAGAATTGTGCTGCTGTTCCCTGTAACCCCTCTACAAGGTTTACTAATAACAACTAGTAACAGTAATTATTAGCAACAATAATAACAATAACAATTATGATAATCGTGGGTTACAGAACAAATTCTGAGTTCTTACTATCATTCATCAGGAAAGGAAACACATCACAACTGTCTCCTTTAGAAGTGCTGGGAAAACTTGTCATAGTTAAGAATGAAAGTATTAGGCAGATGTGACATTTAATATCTGAACTGCCATCAGGCAGGAAACTGCATTGTGAAATTGCATTGCATTGTTCCCCAAGCTAACAAAGAGAAAAAAAATAGTGACAGTGAGCACTGGTAGCTTTAGCAGCACTATGTGCTGGAGCCCCTGACACCCGAGATGGTTCCTGTGCCACAGCATCCCTTGGGCAGCAGCTGGGAAGGTGAGCAGGCTTCACAGGGGGTTCCTGGCCCACTGCATCAATGACTCTGCAAGCTTCTAGGCCAAACTATGTGGGATGACAAACCAAATGAAAA
>NW_009952874.1:1528762-1537215 GCF_000747805.2 Chaetura pelagica | reverse complement strand
TCTGCTGAAGGGCTGAAGCAAACATTTCAGAGACAAAAGGCAGCAGCACAAAGGGAGCAAGCTGCAGATGGTTGGACTCTGGCAGAGTTGGATGGAGCGGGGAGTTAATGGGGAAAAAGTTTCACTTTTCAGTAGACAGAGACAAGCATCTCTCTTTAATAAAACAACAGGTTTTGACAGAATTTCTTGTGTTTTAAGCTTTGCATGCTTTTCTTAATAAAGACAAAGCTCTTTTTCTCCCTTCAACACAGCCCATCGTGCCTCAGACAAAATCCTTTTGAAGAACAACATGCACACACAGTATAATCTGACACCACTCCAGGGCTACAGGGAACATCTTGAGCATAATTGCACCACATGGAAGTTGACTTGCTATGTGAAAAACACACAGAAAAGCTTTCACAACAAATCTGTAAACACATTTATGCTCCCAATAGCCATGATAAATCCAATTAAGCAGCCAGGATTTGTGCTACAAACTGTCACTAAAGGGGTTAAAGCAGTTTCTGTGTCAGGGGATATACCAGCTTTAAGGAATAAATCACAGTTCCTAGGTGCCTGAGGTTCACAAGTTTGTGGTCAAGTCTCACTTGAAAGGACTGGCAACCAAACCAAGATGCCTAGCCCTGGCATCCCCTCTGGCCCAGCTACTTCCTTAGTAACTTCCTTAGCTACTTCCCAGCTAAACTGTGTCTTTCAGCAGTGCTGGTAAAAGGACTGAGAGCAGCAGAACAAGGTGTGCCTGGCTTTGTTACAAGCATCATCTAATTTCAGGCATGACACTGACACTTGCAGTAATAAAAAGTACCAGAAGTCAAATATAGCCCTGTAGATGCACCTGCCATGTTCCCCACAACACCCGTGAGCCCGATTTCAAGGTGTGACACTACAGAGAACCAGTTGTAAAAACATGGGTCTTAAATATGAAAGAACTCATTTGCCAAGGTGTTGTTCAGGCTCCCTGTGGCTGTTAAAACACATGGTGAGTGGTAATAACCCCACTTCTAAAGCAAATTAGGCAGAAGGCCTGGTTCTAGTCTGATGTCTGCTCCAAATACACCAAAAGCATAAAGCTACCACAGGAGTTATTTCAGCCTGGAACTGAAGATTTTCTTTCCTGCAGATGCCAGTAGAGAACAGAGGAGGAACACTGCCTTTGCACCAGAAAGAGTAGGGTGTATTGCAGCATCAGTGAGCAAGAAACTGTCCAGAGAATGTCCACTTCTGAGGAGTGCCAAGTGATGAATGGTGAGGTTAGCGGTGGCTGCCCATTACCCCTGCTGAAAATCAATACTAGTAAATCAATAATAGCACAGGATCTACAATGCCATTGCTCTGCATCAAAATCACCAAAATAATTTAAATCTCATCAGTATCACATTAGTTGGAAAAGACCTTTAAGATCAAGTCCACCATTAATTCAGCAGTGCCAAATCCACCACTAAACCATGTCCCTCAGCACCACATCTACATGTCTTCTAAATCCCTCCAGGGATGGTGACTCCACCACTGCCCTGGGCAGCCTGTTCCAGTGCCTGACAACCCTTTCAGTGAAGAAATCTTTCCTGATATCCAACCTAAACTCACCCTGGTGTGACTTGAGGCCATTTCCTCTTGTTCTATCAGTTGTTACTTGGGACAAGATACCGACACTCACCTTGCTACAACCTCCTTTCAGGCTTTCTCATGAGGGAGAAAATGCTATTAATGAGGGCTCAGAACAGAAGTGGCAGCGACTGGTGCAGATGCCTGCCCAAAGCTGGTCCCACCTGCAGTACCACTGTGGAAACCCTGAGTTGCAGGGAACATCTCAGCATTGGGCTCCATTTCTGAGCATCATAACCACGTTACCCACTTAGGTAAGACTTCAAACCTTAATTATCCTTCAAATAAAGGGATTAAAGTGAGCCCATGTACATTCCACCCTTCTGCTAAAAGAGGCTGAGGAACTCTATAGCCATTGCTTATGTGCACTCTCCCCATTGCCCTTTTCCCCCCCCAGTTGCCAGTCTCTACACATACAATGGGTAACCCCTTCACAGCCTTCTGATTTCCACTGCTCTTCTTCAAAAGTGTCAAACCTCCATATTCACTGGGCATAGCAATGTTCTCTCTCCAGACTGTGCTGTTATGACTCACAGCAAAAGAAACAATACTCTTTGAACACATAGCTAGGAAGTAAAACCAACAATGGGACACACGTACAGAGCATTATAAACCTACATAACATTGGCCAATGATGGCAAGCACTGCAAGCTTTGCTCACTTAGAGATGCTTTAAAAGTGCTTAATTCTCAAAAGCAGCCGAAGTCTTTCTCCAAAACTAACGTTACTCTATAAAGATGTTCCACAGCCACACAAGGTCAGTTCAGAGAAGATGGGCATCTTGGGATGGAAGATGCCGTTGCTGAGGGTGGGCAGGGTGGACAGGAAGGGCAGGAGAAGAGCTGTGCCACTGGCAGCAGTGACCCTCCTGTGAAACAGGAGGATTCTGAGCGTCTCCCAGCCTGATGCCAGCAGACATGGCTTTTCACCCTTCTTTGAACACAACCATGGATTTTTTTCTTTCTTTCTGCATCTGGTTACCTGGAAGAGCAAAGATCTTCTCTCCCTACACAAGGGCTAGAGAGACATACATGCAAGCAAATTAAGACATGCACAAGCATTAGCTGCATGATATTAGCCTGCTGAGTTTCTTGGGGTATGCAAGCTGCTGAAGCCACACCTGTCTGGCTCACACATTGTTCAAATCTTTGCAGAGCTCCTGGACACCTTGAGCAACAGAGATGAGGCTCTCATTCATTAGGAGTGTTTCCAGGTGTGTCTAAGTTGTTTCTGACCTTCTTAGCCTGCAGTCTGCCTTATGGAGCTGGCAGGACACCCTGGTGTGTTTGGTACTTGAAACTTCTTTGAAGCTGGGAACAGTGTTTGCCTGCTTAACAGACCCACAGCACATCGCTGCACCAAGGAAGCTTGCTTGAAGGTGGGAACTGCCAAAGATCTGAATCAGATGGCAAATAGCACCTGCCTATGGACACTTTCTTTTGGAAACAACTCCAGGAATTCAGACTTGGGTTTAATGACACAGAAGAAAAGCTGATTCTTCCAGACAATGGTTACTTTTGAAATTAAAAGCTTTAGAAGGTTTTTTTTCAGGAGTCAAAGAAAATGTCCAAGACAGAAGACCACCATCCAGTGAACTTTAAACCTTTTGACAAAAAAAAATGGACAAAATATTTCCTTTGCTTTAATACCCATGTTATACAACTGGAAAGGCTAGAAGAGCACTGTTCAATTAAGAAACCTGGCATCTCATGGAAACAAAGAGTTTTGGCTTTCAACTTGGAGTCACTCTTCTGCCTCCATCTCTCATGCATTTTCTGTAGTAAATATACAGGTAGTTCAGGAGGCCTTATCCTAAGGTGGGATTATCCAGGCTCCAGTGCCTTAGAGAAGCATGGCAATGATGCCACAACCTTTAGCAGATTTATAACTAGGCTGAGTGTGGCTCCGCACATTGAGGAAACAGCAGGATGGTGCAAGGTTGGTCATAAACAGACGATAGGAACTACAGGACCAGCCCAGCATCTACCCTAACTTTCAGAAGGGGGGTCTCAATCCGCGAGTGGCTGTGACAAAGAGCACATTACTGTGAAACAGGCTGTCTCCCTGTGCAGCCTATGGGTCCTTCACCAGTCTCAGCTAGCCAACAAGAAATTACAGCTCTCACTAATGTCTTGTCCTGCTAAAGGCATAGACAGGGCTCTCCTGCTCCTTCATGCTCCAGAGACATGCCCTGCAGTCAGGAGCAGCAGGAGTTTTGCTCAGGCTGGGCAGTGGTCTCAACATCAGAGGAACCTACTGTCTCCAACAGAGGCAGAAGAGCAGGCACAGACAGTGGGGTGTGATGCTGTAAAGCCCTAGGACAAGTCCCATCACACGGGCATTTGGCAGGTACATTTGTAGCACTTGGCACCAGATCAGAAAACTGGTACTTTGAAGAGAACGCCTCTCTCCTCACCACCCCATTTCTTTAGGTTGCTCTTTCTTATCTTAGAATAGATGCCAGAGCTGGAGACACTCACTTTGCAAGGAGGACGGAGTGGGGAAAAGGATTACTTTCTATTTCTGTTGTTCTGTGACTCTCTAGAGCTTCTCTGGCCACTGCCAGAGATGGGAGCCCAGGCTTGTCCAACCTCCCATCTGAGTCAGTACAGCAAGTCTTTACCTTCACATTTGGGCTGGCACGAAAAGGGCAATAAAGCATTTGTGCTCTGCTGCAGTCCCGGTTACAAAAATCCTGTTGCTGTCAGCGAGAGCTAATAGGAATGCTGGGAAAGGCTGAAATGACTGCAGCGGGGAATGTTTGTCAAGACCTATTTGGGGCACATCCTGCATTCCTCAAGTGCCTGCAGCAGTGGCTGTGACCAGCAGGGCAAAATGACTGTACATCCTGGCTCTCCCCACCTAGACCTTCACACACACACCCCCCAGGTACCTCCTGCTTATCGGTTCTCTGCAGGACACTGCCCTTTGAGCAAATTACCTTGTTTTATGGAAAGACGCTTGAAAGCTGCCTATGGGTAATGTACAGTGTAAATCCATTAATCAAGAAAAGCCACCGACATATCTCTACCTAATCATTCAGTAGCACATTTCTCAGTCTCTCCCATGTTTATTTTTAGATAGGAAAAATGCAGCAGTCAAAAAATTCTGAGTTGCTGAGGAAAAAAATAAAAATAAAAATAAATCATTTGTTAGGCAGCCTGTTTGGAGATGCACACAAACTTTATAATGAAGGAGGGCTGGATCCGAAGGCAGGAAAAGCAGAAATTTAAAAATGCCAGGCATGCTGGGAAGGGAGGGGATGCATGCCAAGCTGGCAGGCTTTGCTGGTAACAGGAATTCCACACCACTGGATTTCACGTGGGTGTGGGGTGAAGGGGCACAAAAGTGCACGGGTGAGCAATGGCAGGCTGTGAAAAGAAACAGTCAGCAACACAGTCCAACAGGCTCTGAGAGAGCAAGGAGAAGTTTTGGGTAGTTTGGAAGTGCTTGGTTATGGATATGCTAAAAAAGCTGCCAGCCTGGGTGGGAACAGCCAGAGCACACACCTAGGAAAGAACAGGACTCAGCAAGACACCCCAAAACTTCATGGGTTGCATGGCAGCAGAGAGCCACAGGCTACCATTGTCTTGTACTCAAGAGCCATGAGAGGCACTGGCCTCCCTGCTGTAACATCTTTCTCACCATTTCTGTGGTTAAATCTAGTGACAGTTGCTTTACCAGCTGTCAAATTAAGGATTCTCTCCCAAAGTCAGAAGGACACACTAGTAGGGATGTCCCTGCTGGGGTGCCCATGCTTTCCTCAGCATGATGTCAGGCAATGCAGCAGGTCCTTCAACTCCCCTATCCTCCATACCTTAGTCAAGGCAGGCTACCACCTCTCTTTAAAATTGTTTGGGAGCATTTTCTCACATGAAGCATCACAAAAAGGTTTCCACAAACCAACTGCCTATTAACAAATTACTCAAGCTTAGAGCATCAACATAAAGGACTAGGTTTTGAGCCAGGTTAGCTCTGCCACTGGCTTGTGGACAGGCCCAGATCAGAAAAACGGCCTACCAAACATGCCCCTGGCTCCAGGCTCCCTGACCAGCCCAATGGTACATCAGCAATTGCAGCAGCAGTCGTGCAAAAGTGTGATTATAAAGTAATTGGAAGGTGTTATCACAGTCTTCTTAATACAAAAAAAAGAGCTTCTTAATCTTAAAGACCTTGACAGGCTCCTCTGACAATACAGAGATTAATAATGAAGGCAGTTGAGCACATCAGAACTAAAGTTTCATTTTAAAAAACACTGGAAAGATAAGAATTCTTTTTGCATTTGTTTAACACTGCTAGCAACTCATTTTTCCAAGAGTGCTTCATCAAATAACAGAACAATTACTGGAGATTAGTGTATAAAGGTAGCAAAGAAAAGCAACAACAGTTAATATGAAGGTAAAGCTGAAAGGGCGAGACAGACAGACAAGACACTCATCCATGAACAAGACATTGTTCCTTTGTTCCCATGGCCTCTTTACAGGATGGTACCACCTCTTGTGGCTGCTCGTAGCAGACCCAGGGGGCTTGACTTTATCAGTTAGCTCTTTTTCCTTCCCAGGCTCTCATAATTTCATAATCTCAAACTATCAATCAGGACACCAACATTAGTGGTAGGTTATCTGCCAACTAAAGACCAGGCTATTATCACCAACCTGCTTACCACAGCCCATCCATAATCAAAAGAAAGCAATGCATTTTGGTAACTACTAAGCTGAGCCACTTGGAAACTAGCAGCCTAAGAGCCAAAAGTACTGATTTCTGAGCCAGCATGTACAACCACACACTGTTTTCTAACATCTCCATCCACCAGCCTAGTTTATCCTTCACGTGTCTTTTAGAGGGCATGTCATTCCCTGCCACACTAGCACAGGTTTGGGCTCACTCACACCAGCACCACTGTCTGCCCGACCTACATCCAGCAAAAGCCTCTCTTAGGACAATATACTTTATTTGAGGATATTAGTAGTAAGCAAATAATCGTAAATGTGCTTTATCATTTTGCTGTACAAGACGACATTAAAGAGTACCAGACCAGTTTGGGGGCTTTACTGTGGAGCATCCTCACAACTGTGGGGATAAATCCATGTAAGGCATAAATACCTGCACAGCACCACGGGGCAGCTTCACAGCTGCTCTTAGACTGCACTGATGCTCCTTTAGACGAGTAGTGAGATCTCTTATGCTTAAAAGTGGGGGCTAAGAGGCCCTTAAAAAATGAAGTCTGTAACATATTAATCAGAGCAAATTTAACATAATAAACAAGAGCTCATGGCAAAAATAATAATAATACTGTCTCCCCATTGCAGATTTGAAGAGAAGGAGGAATCCAGTCAGAATTGTATCATTGCTTCCTTGCTATATAAATAGCTGCAATTGGCATGCTAAAAATAAACCAGATAAATATTTAAGGCCCACTGCTTCTTAACTTACTGTTGTGCTGACTTACCTACTGCCTATTGTTGTGTAAATCAGGAATAATATCAAAGAGATCAATGAATTTACACCACAACACTTTGCTGAAGCCAGAGGGAGGGACCGTGTTAAAGACAACACCTCCCATGAACACTTCGTCGTGGGCTGACTGAGCTTTCCTTCCTCCTGATAGCAGTGGGAAAACAAGTGCAGGGTTAAATGCCAAAAAAGCTATGTAGACTGGGAGCCATACAAGCAGGAAAAAAGCTGCTTTACTCAGAGGGGTTTATCTAAAAACATTCTGATTGCTCCCATCTCAGACAGGCCTAAACCCGGCCTGAGAGGCAATGGGAGAACGTGTTATGGCACAGATTTTCAGAAGCATGGACAGCTGGAATAAGCCTCTTGCACTGTGATTAAATAGGCAAAGGTTTAAGAAAAAACAGCATCGTGAAAAGATATGGTCCTTTTGCCTAATCCATAAGCCAGGACACAGGTAACCTCTGGAGAAAATATTTCTCTTGTTAATTTTTAAGCTTAGCCTGAACAAGGACTGCAAAAGATACCTCTTACCTAGAGCAGCTTAGGAGAAAGAAATATTCCTAGTAGAGCAGTATCTATACACGTCAAATAAAACAGCAATTACCGTAAAAATAAGTAGCTATACTTTTCTTCTGAAGATCATTTTTATCCCCTAAAAATAACTCAGTGTTTTGCCCTTGAAAAAACTTTAGACTAATGCACCTCTGAAAAAAAGCACAGCTGGTGATGAACAAGACAGTCTCAAATGGCTCTTCTGTCTAATTTTAACTCTAAGAGACCATTTTACATCAAATAAAAAAGACAACACAATGCAGCAGATAATAAATGGCATTATTTGTGAGGGCACTTACAGAACATGGATTATTTGTGTTACTGGAATAAACATTCAACAGAATCCACAAAAACATGTGGAACTATTTAAAGGGACATACAGTAGTTCTCCATCCTGAATAAATCAAGGCAAAAAAACCCCAACAAAACCAAACCACCACAAAAAAAACCCCAAAACAAGCAAAAAAAACCAAAACAACCAACTGTGCTCAGGCACATATAGGTATTGTGTTATTCTAATTACATGGGAAAACTAAAGACACAAAGGCTGCCTGTTTTGCTAATTTGGTTTTTTTCCTTGCTTTTCCAGGAAGCCAAATATTAAGTACCTGGCTTACAAACCTCCTCCAGCAGTTGATCCCACTTCCTTTGACGTTCACCTCCTACGAATGACACAATCCAACGCCTGCCTGGCAGATCTAAGAAAGCAAAAATGCCATGGCTTCAGCAAACCCCCATCCACTCGGGGCTGGCCGAAGACCGATAAAACACCCTGTCACTCTGCAAACATGTTACACCCATCGCTGGCATGGGGAGAAGGGAGGTGAGAGCAAAGGGGG
>NW_009952874.1:1525595-1528278 GCF_000747805.2 Chaetura pelagica | reverse complement strand
GGGGAGGTGAGGAGAAGGGGGGGGGGGGGGTGTGGAAATCAGAGGAAGCCTCCTTAGTCATCCTTAGGAGCGTGCATGGAGATTGTAATGCCACATCAGGAAATTAAAAGCCTGTTAGCTTTAATTAGAAAGTAACCAACAGGCTGTAACTGGGTAATGAGTATCACCTTGTGGGGTGGGAGCTGTAACCCCGAGTGTTTCGGCCCTGGCTTCTGGAGCTGGCAGATGCTGCGGGGGAGAGAGGCTGTCCTAGCAGCACTGGGACCCAAGGCAGGTGGGGTTTGAGGAGCTGAGGTCCTTCCCACCACCTCCTTGCACAGCTGGGGCTTCTTTCTGTGGCTGCAAAGGCCAAACAAATCCTCCTCAGCCAGTAACTGAGGTCTCTGTGGAACAAAAAGGATTCAGTGGCACAAAGAGGATCTGGTGTTACATCTAGCATTGCATTCAGCTTTTAAGCAGCTAGACAAGGGCATTGTGGATGACATTAAGGAGCATTTCAGGGGTTAGAGTGTATTGGGTGGCATAACCCACAGCTCCAAAAGCCTGAGGGAAAAGCACACACCTGGGACGTGACTCTGCACAGATCACCTGCTGCCTTCCCAATCCTGAAGTGGCAATTTGTCAAAAGCATTGAGCTTGAGAGCCCTGCATGCTGCATCCTGGGAATGTGACCCCTTCCCGGTGCCACCAGCATCGCTGTGTGCTACAGTCAGGTCTTCACCAAGGCTCTCCCAGCCAAAAGCTGGTCTCACTCAACTTTCTCAGACCTGGGAAGGGCACAGCTTCTGTGAGCTGAGTTGTACCTGTAAGCAACCTCCCCTTTCAGATCATATTTGTGAACAAATAGTTAAAAATACCACCTTTAAGCTCAGAACCCAAGCTTTGGCCTAAGCAACAGCACCAGTTAGGCAGCCAAACAAACAAATGGGAAGCAAGGAAAATGCCACATAATTAATCAGAGCTGCTCTGGAAGGAGGGCTCTAACAAAAGCACCAAGTCTCTGTTATTAAGGATTTCTTACTGTGGTTGTGTGCTGCCTAATAGCTGCTCTTTCTTCTTGAGTGAGTACGTTCTCGGAAATCAAGCAAGGTTGCTAATAGTTTTTGACAGAGTGTGGTCCCCTAAAGCTACATTTTCTGTCTGATTCATGCTGACTGACTGTAACCCTATGACAGTTATTGGAAGTTAATTAGCAGTGAAGTGCAAAGAGCCCTAGGAATGAAAATACAAGAGAGATCTGAATGTGGAGTGTCTGCTTTCCCAGAAAAAATACTGTCAACAAGGTTAACATAACTGAAAAAATATTGCAAATTGAAAAACGTGAGAAGGGATTCCACTAAAAACTTGGCTATATTGTCTTTTGCTGTTTAGACACACAACTGAGAAGTAACATCTTTTTAAGGGTTTATTAGGGAAGCTGGTAACATAAAACCTAGCATTTATTTCTTCACATTTGCTAGAGAAAGAGCCTGAAAAGTTATATAAATACAATACCCAAATTACATAAAGACAAATATAGATATAAATCAATTGCTGCTTCCTCTGGAGACTGAAGTTTGTCAGATGTTGCACATGCTACCAAATCCCAACTATTTTTGCCCTTGTTCTCCACTTCCTCAGTACTTGCAAGGAATAATCCACAGCTCTGTGCGAGCCCAGCCAGTGCTGAGCGGGTGTGGGAGGCAGGGAGAGCTGCAGCCCCGCACCACCCACTCCCCACGGGTGTAAGTGCCAACACAAGGTGCAAGGCAGTGGGCAGCCCGCTTCAGGTGTTAAAAAAGCCCATCCTGGCACCCCCCAGGAATTGGATCCAGCCCCAAACATATAAAAAATAGAACCCAAAAGCAGCCGTCGTGCGGAGAAGCCGCTCAGTTCTAACAACAGCGAGGGGAACGCGTTGCTGCAAAGCAAGTGGGTTGGAAAGGCCAAGTGGGGCTCAGGGTAAAAACAGAGGCTGGTGATGCCAGAATGCCTTGGCAAAACTGTGTGAATTGGTTCTCATAGATAGAATAGGAAAAAAGCTTCAGCCCTTTCCACCCCTGAGTGCTGACTGTGACTCACAACCAACCTGCGGTGAGCAAGTGGGGACCTCATGTCTTCCCGGCGCTGACAGGGAACGGTGTGTCCTGCTCCAGGCCCTCCTCGTGGCTGCCAGGGAATCCAGGGAAGCTGTGCGCCTTCTCCTGCATCCAGCCACCCAGCAGCCTTCCCGCAGGGAGCTGCTCTGGGCGGGAGAGCCCTGCGGCTGGAAGGCAGCCCGAGCAGAGCTGGGCACAGGCCCTGCTGCTGGCCTGGCCTGGCCCGGCCTGTCCCCGGCCGGGAGGGGAAGGGGCTCGGGCACACGGTGCCTGAGGGGGCAAATGTTCGCTCCCCTCTGCTCCGCGGGGGTGGCAGCCTCGGCTGGGGCCGGGACGTGTCACTGCTGCTCAGCCCATTCGTGCCCCGGCCTGTAAAGGCCGCCAACGTTGTGGGGTCACTCGGGCAGCGACGGGACCGGAGCCCGAGGGCAGCGCTTTTGCTGAGCTCTTGGATTCATGTGGTTCTTCCTTTCCCTCCCGAGCGCACACTCTGCGCTCCGGGGAATCCCGGGGACACAAGGCAGAGGGAGGGAAGCTGGGACACCCAGCACGGTGCTTCCCCGCTCCGCGTCCGCCCCCGACGGGCCGCGGCTCCTCCACCGAGC
>NW_009952874.1:1512342-1525055 GCF_000747805.2 Chaetura pelagica | reverse complement strand
TTTTTGCCGCTTGTCGCGTCTCGGCTCAGTTTCCACGAAAACAGCGTTCCCGGGGCCTTGCGGGAGGGGCAGGCGCCGGGGCTGGCCCGGTGGCGGCGGGGGAGGCCTGGGCAGCGCTTGTCCCCGGTGCGCTGCTCCCTCGGGCTTTCTCATCAGCCGGGTTCGGGAAGGTTGGGTGCAGAGCAGAGCCTTTATTAGTGAGGGCAGTGAAAAGCCTAGAGGTTATTGGCAGCTGTAGCAGCGATCTGTAGCTCACACAACTCCCCCCTTTTGGAACGCGGTTGTTACACTCTAAGGACCTGATGTTATGTTTGAAGCTAACCTGTTTTTCTCAAGAAAATGCCTTAAAACTAAGGGGTGTAAAAAAGTATTGGTTAGCATTGTATATATGGAGGCCACTATTTCTAATGTGGATTGATGGTTTAGTGGCAGAAAACCCAAATACACCCTGCAGGCAAGGTGTGGGCACTGGGCTGCACTTAGGTCCTGCTAACATGTTGCCATAGCCTATCACTGGATTACCTTCATCTTAGCTCAGGGTAGTGCCCAGCCTTACCTGCTTTTCAAAGACAAATTAATCCTTTTGCAGCTTCAGCTGATGACTTAAATGGAAGTGCCTGTCAGGAGGCACATCCAGGCCTTGTCAGAAGGGTTGTCCTCCCTCCTTGATGTGCCCTGGATGAAAATTAATCAGATGGTTAATTTTTCATGATAAAAATGCCCTAATTTCAAGTTTAAACCAATTTACTTTAGCAGGATCATCTGTAGACACTTTAATTCTGGAATTACTTAATAAACTTAGGTAAGAACATCCAAACAGGTATTTTTCATTTGCTTAATTACATTGGTTAAAAAAATAATTTAGCCTAAGTTCAGCTTCTTTGTAGAGCCAGGGCAGGTTTTTACCTGCAAACAGTATCTTCTTGTCCAGATTGAGACTGTTTTGCACATATTAATTTTGCTGTTCTGAGTGTATGACAGTGTTGTAGCAGTTATTACTGAGCTTGGCTCAGACCTATATTTTCTATTCACTGAGCCAGATTATTCCCAGTGTTCAGATCTGTAATTATTTCCTTTATTCTTCTCTTTAATTATGTTCCTGGAACACTGTGGTAAATGCACTGTAGGGTATATTTTACACACACACACATATATATAGATGAGAATGTATGTTATTCTTCAAAATTTGCTCCATATATCCTTTAGGTGCATTTCTGCTTAAAAGTACAATGAGTGTACAAATCCAGTCAGTGTAGGGACTCACTAACATTTGAGGAGAGTTAGGCCAATCAGCATCCTTAATTAAATGACTTATGGCAAGGTATCAGTGCAGTTGACTTTACTACATGTCACTGCTGGACTACGTCAGGGAAATTAGTTTTAAAGAGAAGAGCTGGTTATTTAGCACGAGGAACATTTCTGAGGGAGAGGGGGCTGGTTTCTGCGACCAGCAGGCACACCACGTGCTGAGTGACTGTTTCAGTACATCAGCCTGTTGACCTGCACACCCTCCCACAGCTGTGCTCACCACTGCTACAAGCATCAACTCCCACACAGCTACACCCACCCGTGCCAGCAGTGACTCTGGCCCACAGGCCCTATTCCAGTGCCATCAAAACACTGAGACAGAAGCCAAGCTTTTATGGATTACATTTTTTAAAAATTCCACTCTGAATGATTTTCTATTTTTTTTCCCCAAAGGTGTTGTAGTTTACTCTGGGGCATAAATGACTCAATTTGAAGTCTTCATTTGAATTTTCATCAAAATATATTTAACGTGCTACCCTGCAGCATTATTTTACGTTTGTTTCCCCAACAATGGAGGAGAATCATACATTTGCACTTGATACATGCTTAAAATAACCTTTTCTGCCCCTCTCCCAGGTAGAAACTGTAGCTTTTTGCAGGAAATGGATGTCATCCAGAAACGGGATGAAAACTGTTATTGCTATGTCCAAAACAGAACCATTCACTTACAATACGTCTGGTCGACTCTTCAGGTAAGAGGCCATTTTGGGGATCACTCAGATAATGCAATACATCTCATGTGAACTCTTGCCAGCAATTAGCATCAATTAGCATGATCAAAGCAGTACCACTGTGTAATTGATAGTTTGAATGCTCTACAGGTACGACCATGATAAAAATGCAGCCTTGTGATCCTCCACTTCAGATGCAGTGAAGTTTGGTTTCTCTGTATGAGGACATCAGCCAGGCTCACAGTGTGATGCCACACAAACATTAACTTAGGGTTCCCTGTTCCTTTGTTACACTCTTTTGCTCCTGATGAACCGCTGTTAACCTCTGCTACCTCTGCTTTGGCTTATCACTAAATGCCTTTATAAAACTAAATTTTGAGGGTGAAATGCAGGTCTGTGACTCACTGACCACAGCAGGCCAGGCCACAGTACAGGAACCAGAGGTGTATTCAATTGTAACTCCTGAAAAAGCAGCAACAGTGCATTTCTGTTTTTCTGAGTCAGAGGGTCATCGTATAAGAAACATGTTTAGACGTGAGCTTGAAAGCTGTGTGGTTCTTTTTTTTTTTTTTTCCCTGGAAAGTATGTCTCTAGCTGAGGAATGGAAGTAGTTTCACTTCATATCTGTTGGAGCAACGTGCTTTCAGATATAAGAAAGGAGAACATCTCTTTGTTCCCAGGACCTTCTTCCTCAGGAACATGCTGCAGATGTTTCTGTGAAAGGTAGCAAACTTCAGGAAGTGAAACCCTCCAGCTGCCACACGAGCTTTCCTGAAGTAATTGTTTAAAAGCAAGAAATTCAGAGGTTTTACCACAAGTTGCTTTTTGCTGACATGTTGTCTCTTCTCCCAGTAGAAGCTGTTTTATTACCTGTTGCATCACTTTTTGGTAGATGGATCTTTGTTGTCTAATAGGCCCTGATCAGGAGCCCTCACAATCTTCAGAAAGACCATTTGGTCTCAGATGATGGGATCTTTTATCTCAGAAGACAAGATCTTTTACCAGTTTGGTAGGGGAGGGTGCTAGGAATTAGCAAGAAACCCCAAAATATCCCACAGGAACGTGCTTATATTTAAATATATTGGTAATGGTATCTTTATTTTTCCTTATCGCTCTTCTGTCCCTACCATAAACATTGCATTATTAACTGCAAGAAAACAAGCCAGATTTCTTACAGTTCAGGAGGGGGATGGGGAAGCGTATGGACATCCACAAAAGAAACTGTGGTCAGTCACATTACTGGTTTTGTTAGAAATTTGTGTGTTGGGCAAGTATGGTAAAACCAAACCCATTAAGCTTGTGAATGAACTTGAGGCCCCTCTCTAGAACTTTGCTGATTTTTTCTTGGTAACACCTAAACAATTAATATTTGCATAATATTAATAACCCGTATTAAACAACAAGAATTGCACTTCAGTTTTATTCTCGAGCTCTCTATCCTGATTTTCATTATCACATGTATGGCTGACGTGCTGTATAGTTCAGAAAAACAACCCCAATTCTGAGCTACTTCTCATTCTGTGGTTTGTTTTTAGGTCAAAGTTAACAGCAGAGAAATATTCACGTTTGAGCCTATTTCAGAAAAAAGTAACTGTCGCAATTCAGAAACCGTTTTTGAGTTTGCTGCGTGTGCTGTTCGAGTCTTCTGGAAGCCAGAGACATCTACAGAAACTTCCTTGAGCATAAAACAATATGGGGATGACATTTGTTTCAAAATACAGCCCTCCAAAGCCGAGCCGTACACTGTGAGCGTGAAACGGGAAAGTGAGTACAACAGCTTTCAGTTTAGCTGACAGAATGCTTGGTGCTGCCAGTTACTGAACCTACCATCTCTTCTGTAAGAAGCTTGCGGACTTTTCTGTTGTTATTTTATATAAGACATGTCTTAACAAATTAGTCTAAAGTCCCTCTCTTTCCCCCCCTTTTTCAGTGCTAGATGGAAAGATCTTGGTTTTGTTTGTAGCTGGAATTTTTCTGTTCCATTTTGCGAACAGCCTGAGCAGGTGAGTACTGGTTGCTGGTTCTTGACCTTCTGTCCCCAAGCTTGTGCATCTTTGGTCTGTTTTCTAAGCTAAAGAGGCAGTTGTTTGGGAAAGTGAAATAAGGAAGCTGAACATGTATTTAAAACTTCTTCATACCACTTGTGTTTGGACAGATTGTGACGTATCTTGGAGTGCTGCACGCTGTTAAATCATCTAGCTGTGTTAGGGTTCTTGTATCCAAGCTTCCTGCACTGGGCAGACTCCAAGACAATCCTCAGCAAGCATGTGCATTCAGAAAAATTCTCTGCTTTGTAGACCAGCTAGGTTAGCTGAGTGCTAAATAATGCTGTATGTGTGACAAATGATGCCTTCCTGCAGCAAGAAATGCTTAGGATCAGGTCATCTGGGGCCTTGTCTGCCTCCAACTTTGTGACAACCTTTGCCCATGGTTCTTCTGATGCACATGGCACAGCATTGTAAGGGAGGATACTTAATGTTACTGCAAAACGTGTCCCATTACTTCAAAGCAAAATGAGTCACTGATTACTTTTCAAGAGGCACCTCTAAAACAAGCACAGCAGCAATAGGTTTTATAGAGCTTACTCTGAATTAAAAGACTCAGATTTTACAAATTAATAAGCTTAGGAAAAAACTTGGGGGTTTGTGGAGGTTTTTCTACATTTTAAATTTAAAAATAAAACTTTTTCCTGCAGTACAGAACTGCAGAAGAAAATGAAATTACCAGAAACTATAAAGGCAATGAAATCAGAGATGGCATGAGCTTTAAAACACCCAACACAATCTCCTAGCCTGTAACATCCTCAGCGACCTTAAGGATCTATTGGGAATTTTTCCTTACATGGATTTAATATCTAAACTGGGCCTGTTAATCATATAACTACAACTCTTAACTTACAGCTGTGTAAAGTTCTTATTGAAGATCACTGCTGTTTTTACAAATGTTGGCATTTTAACCAATTAGAAATTATACTTCTCACCATATTCTCTGTTGTTCTCTTACAGGAGTACCAAGTTCTTCTACCTTTCTGGAGTAATACTGGGTGTTTTTGCTCTGCTAGTCTTTGTCCTGTTGACACTTAAAAGGTTTATTCCAAGGGTAAATCTACATTTATAAAACCAAATAATAATAATGATTAGCATAATAATAAAGGAATTGAAGAGTACAGAGCCAGATTCTAATCTTGCTCTGGTTTTGTGGTCAAGTAGCCTCACTGAAACGACTATAGGTTTGCTGTGTCAAGGAAATATAGTTAGGTCAGAATAAAGTTCAAGTTTGCTTGCTCCTCAGTTTAAAGTTTGTTGGTGGTGTGTACAAGAATAATTTATTCTGAAGCATCAATTATTTTTATTGGACTGGAGGTAAGCTGGCTTTTGAATTTTTATTAATCAAGCTAAATCAAAATGTAGTTTTAGTGGCAACTGGGACAGATTCTCTTCTGTTCACCAGAGACAATTCTCTGCAAAGCAGATGTGAATTTTTCCTTTAGTTTTACAAAGCCTGTGCATTCCCACAATATTGCTGAGATACATTAATTGGAAATACACTGCAATAGGCTTTTACCACAACATAGGACATGATACACAAACATAGAGATGCAGTTGCTCCACTTAGAATTGATACTGTTTAGTTGTAATGTGCAAAGCACTGTACATTGGAAGTCTTAAGCCCTATAGGTCTCCCAGATACCACACCTGGTTTGGCCTGTGAGTTCCCTTGCACACAATGGTCCTGATTCTGACTTGAATTTTTCTAAAGGTTTTTTAATGTTTTGGTTTTTTTTCTTTTTAATTTCTAGCACAGTACCTTCTGGATCTTAATGAGTGGCTGCTGGATGTGCTCTCTCTATTTTATTTACTGCTTCAAAGAGAATATGCAATGGTTGTGGTCTGAACACAGAAACTACTTGTTGGGTAAGAAAATTATCAAAAAATGTGCTGCAGATTTTGATTTAATTTAGTGGTTGGATGAATACCTGCCCATAAAAACCAATATAACTGACTCATTTATGGAGTACTTTTTTCTCCTAAGCCACAGATGCTGGAATATTCTTGAGGTTGCTGATCCACTCCAATGAGCATTCACTCACATTGTATCATTAAATAAGGAGTTTGATATAGTGGGCCAGTAGCAGCTCTAAGAGCAGATTTTGCCTGTATACTCATTGATTTGCCATTACATACTTTCCCTGCAACAGCAAAGGGCAGCTATGCCAGGATTGACATTGCTGGATCTGGGAACAACATATGCATAAATTGCTAACTGGATGTGGCTGCAGGGGCTGACAAAGCTCTTGCTCTGGCATCTCCCTCAACGTTCCTGCATGGGGAGAACTCCTGTGCAGCTCACAGCATTAGCTAAAAGGCTGTTCACAGGTCTCCTCATACAGAGCACATACAACATAATTCAGGCGTCTGAGAAGACACAAAACAACAGACTGTTACTTCACAGCAGCTGCAAGCTTTGTGAACTGAACTAATGAGGTTTATAGAGGCAGTTGGCACCTTTTTCTCCATGTCCTTCTCCTGTTTCTACAGGGTATTTTCTGACTGTTGGAATCATCAGCTTTGCCACTTGTTACCAGCATGGACCACTTACCACTGAACTGAGCATAACCTTCTTCACCTGGACACTGCAGTTAACAGCCTTTGTCTTGATTTACTGTGGTGTCACCATACCTCAAGTTGCATATGCAGTTATAGCAGTCAGCCTCTGTTCCAAAGGCCTGTGTTACCCCCTTGGTGCTGCTTGTCACATAGGCAGGTAGGTGTGTATTTGTGAACGTCCAGGTCCCTGCATCACCAGGAAACACTGGAGGCTCGTAATGAAAACAAGCCCTTGCATGTCAAGAATGATTTCTGAATTTCTAATACTGTTCAAATTTTTATAAAATGTAAAACTGCAATAGAAAAGGTTAAAATCTCTACGACACAGGAGTTTAATTATTTCCCATTGTGCAGTTTTAAGCATGAGTTTTGTTCTGTGGAGAATGGAGGAATGTGACTGGGCTCTTAAGTACAAATATAGCACCTTCCAGTCTTGCAGCATATGGTAACCAAAATATTTATGTTTGGTTGAATGATTCAACTGTACCAATACTGCCTTGGTTTCACGTGTAGTGAGAAAATCTGCAGGTACCTGGTACTGAATCTTATGGGACAAAACCATGTACTACCAGCTAGGAAGCAGGTGTTAAAAAGTGTCAGTCCTTGTAGGTTAAGAATTCAGGCACTAAAAATCCATGTCCATAAAAATAATGGTGTCCATTACTTTAGTTCTCCAGGGTTATTACCCTAGATGTACATACCTATAATTTGTGGAAACAAATCTGTTGTCACTGCAGAGACATCCCCCCTTATTCCCAGAGCCCCACTGATACTGTGGCATTAGGAAGGGGAACTGCTTGCAATATGTTGACCTTAGTGCTAAGTATTTTCATTAGCAATATGGGAACAAGGTGTTTGCTCATTCTTGAATTTGAAGCATGTTTTGTCACAAATACATCACTCAAATGAAGATTCTAAGAAATCGTGCCAGTTTAAATCTGCTTTTTACCTTCAGTGATGTTATCCAAGTTAAGAGACTTTAGTTCACACTGTTCTGTAGCTGTGGACTTAGGCTGAACTGCGAAGAACTAGGAAAAGGCAAAGGCTAGACCAAAATATTCTTTTGGCATAACCAAAAGAATAAAAAACAAATAATCTCTTTTTTAGTCTTTTACACTTTGTTTAGTTTTGAAGAACATACTGTTTTGCTTTTCTGATCTTTTTAGATGCTGAAATGTGGACTGGGCTGAAGATTTTTATTTTAGGTAGAATTTATCATTTGTTGAAGACTGATTTTTTTCCTGCAGCTGAGCAGCACTATTTCAAAAGCAACATACAGGATGAATACTTACTGATTTAGCAGGTTTAGCTGGTCTGAGATCAGAAAGATTTGGCTACAAATTCACAGAAGTCAGAACATACCTGTTTTACCCTGAAACACTGTAGTTTGTTCTCCATGTGGACCTCTTTGTGTTTCATTAACTGATGCTGAGTGCCTAAAAGCACTGAAATACAACACTACAGATTTCTCCTGGGAGGATGATAAGAGAGTTCTTTACTGTTTCAAAATGCTAAGTGGTAGCACCAAACTGTAAGGCCACAATGGCAGATACACAGTTCAGAGCAGTAGATACATCAAAATAACTAAGAATCTTGCATGATTTGTTAAGATCCCACTGAGCCAGCAAGGCCTTTACCATTTGACCTTTGATTAAGGGATTTAATTCGACCTTTCATCCTTGCTTTACAGGGAAATGGGAGGAAAGTGAAGGGTGCTGGCTGGAGCAGGTGTTTTTATACAGAGCTGAAAGTTTTACAGGCATCCAGCCCTTGCTTATCTTAACTCATCACAACATTTAAGCTGAAAGCAGTCGACAGAAGGGAACAGAACATGGCACACTTTCTAATTGATAGCTAATTATATTATACATTGCTACGCAGCAGCTAAAAAAACATCAGATTATAAACATTTTGGCCTCAGACTACTCAGTTTGTAATTTAAAGCACGATTTAAGAGAAGTGATCTAGTAAACAACATGAACAACTCATAACAGATTTAGAGCACTGCTTATCTTCAAAGTTATATATGCAGACTGGGTTTTGATTCAGCCCGTATCTCCACACACACATTTTGCATATTGCACCTAAAAATGGCTGAGCAAGCAGCCATCCATTTAATTCTATGAGACTTTAGTCCATGCACACACAGTAAGGATTTGATCCAAGGCTCATTTGAAGCTCATTAGATACCATTCTGTGGAATTCTAAACTTTGGTTAAGACCCAGTGTAAATAGACTAGCAAACATAAAACACCTTGTCCTAAATTTTAATGCAGAAATGTAGCTTGTCCTCTTAAAAGGATAAAGGTGATTAATGCATGTTAATAGCAGGTGGTAGAGAAAAAGGGCAGCAATTTTGATGTCCCAGAGACTTCAAAAAACACTGTTCTCATTTCTTTCTAGAAAAATGAAGAACCACTTCAAATCAAAAAAGTTAGTGTTTAAGTGCCTTACTGAAGAGGAGTATCGAGAACAAGGTGAAGCAGAAACTAGCAGAGCTCTGGAGGAGCTACGCTCGTTCTGCAGGAACCCTGACTTCCCATCATGGGTAGCTGTGTCCAGACTGCAGTCCCCACACAGGTAAGAAAATCTGGTTTCTCTCAAACAGGACACATTGTACAGACACTGTTACAGAGCAGACCCAAACGCTACTTCAGGCACCATTCCAGGTGTGTTTATCTCGCATGCAGCCAAACGTGCAGGTAGCTTTATCTACTAGAGCAATCCCACTAAAGATCACAGCCACACCTCTCAAGGATATGACTTGTGGGTGGTATTAAACTGCCTGTTTGTTCCTCTCTGGCCATAAATTACTCTGAGAATTTGCAGATGTTCACAGCTAATTCATGGTAATGGCAGTTTTCCCTAAAATGTACAGGCTTCCTATGATGTCTCTGCAACCTCCCACATAGTGACTCAGCTGGCCATCTACCCAGTGAAATGCCCTTTTTTCTGTTTTTAGAGCAGTGCACTTTTGCAGTGCATAAAATTGGGGCATACTGAAGATTCATGCTTAAACATTACTTGCATTAAACTCTCCAACTGCAAGCCTGCACCACCAAAAAATCCTATTACTTGAAGTAGCAACCAATAGTTAAGACTAAGAACACAGAGGAAAAAAAACAGTGCCTTCACCTAGGAAGTGTAACAAGTAGCTACAGCAGATACAGCTAAAGAGACAAACTTTAGACAAACATGGGTTAGGAAGGGAAGGATCAGATAAATGCACCCAGAAAATATTGCAGAATATAAAATGAATCATAATAGCAATGTATTTTCATCAAAACTGAAACTTTGAGGTATCAGAAGCAAATCAGAACCACAGAATTACCTTGGTTGAAAAAGACCTTTAAAATCATTAGTCCAACCATTAACATAATGCCAAGTCCTTAACTAAACCATATCCCTAAGCACTATGTCTATGCAACTCTTAAATACCTCCAGGGCTGGTGACTCCATCACTGCCCTGGGCAGCCTGTTCCAATGCCTGACAACCTTTTCAGTGAAAAAGTTCTTCCTAACATCCAATCTAATCCTCCCCTGGTGCAACTTGAGGCCATTACCTCTTGTCCTGTCACTTGTGACTTCACTGAACAGACCAATCCCCACGTCTTTGCAGCCTCCCTTCCAGTAGCTGTAGGGAGCAAGAAGGTTTCCCCCCCAGCCTCCTTTTCTCCAGGCTAAACAACCCTAGCTCCCTCAGCTGCTCCTTGCAAGACACAGGCTCCAAACCCTTCATCAGCTTTGTTGCCCTTCTTTGGACATGCTCTAGTAACTCAACGTCCTTTCTGTAGTGAGAGGCCCAAAACTGAACGTATTTTTTCCATATTTTGTGTATTACCCAGTCACAAAGACTTGGCCTTTGCCACAGAACCAAGTATCACAATTTCCAAGGAGCTACAGTCAGCTTGACTATACTTATGTATAATGTACTTTTTCAAGATATATAATCATACATAAGCATATTATATAATTATATAATAGTAACATATTTGCATTCTGTAGCATGATAGAAAGATACAAAGTGACAACTCAGAGCAGTATTGCAAAACAAAATGCTGCCAAATGCACAAAAGAAGCAAGACAAACATTTTCTAGCTATTACTTAAATAATTAATAAGAACTGTATTAACTACTATAAGAGACAAAAATAAAAAGAACCAACAGAAGGCTGATTTAAATCTGAGTAACCCTTCAAGCTTCCATTAAGCATCAGAAGACAGTTCCAACACAAGGCAAACCTGTAAAGCACAACCAGTCCAACTCTGTTCTCCATTTAGACTAACAGTGCTTCCAAGAAGAGAGAGGTGACAACATTCATCTCACAGAAATGTTAAGTCTAAAGTGTAAATTATTGATCAGCTTACCAGAACTCCAGAATATAGCTGCCTTGCCTTTTTCCTACATTTCTGTGATGCTGTCGACACTTACCCAGGTGTCAGAACTGCCGTCTGTTTCCTGAGGCTTGCCAGAAAACTCCAGCTCCATTCTCTCTTTTCAGTGTAGTTGTCCACTGACAGTAAGGTTTGTGGCAATTTGTGAAAGGCAGGGACACTGCCAAGTTCAGGCTTTGTTCTTCCAGACCTCCAGTTTGGCACTTAGTTGGAGCAGCTGAAGAATTGCCAGTCTGAGGCTCCAAGTTCACCAAAAGCAGGAATTCTTTTGCCAAGACTCGAGCTCAGCTTGCCCTGGTGCATGCAGCACTAGAAGCAAGGTGATAGCACAGCAATGTAGGAATGTGAATTTCTCACCGTTTTTTCTTCCATTAGCAATGTCACTTACCTGAATCCTGACAGCCTTTGTCTCAAATATGCTACAGCTTAATTTATTTTTAGAAGCTGAAGTATCATCTATCCAACTGTACAAGCGCTTACTCTAGATTACCCCACGAGTACTGACAAGATGTGAAAATGAAGTTAGATTGTCTTGCTTAGTCACAAGACCTTGCAGATGGCCTCCAGAAGAGGAAAAGTTACTTCTCTAGGAAAGACTGAAAAGAAGATGAGGCAAGAAAACAAATCTTCAGGGTTGCTGCCATCCCTTGCAATCTGCTCTCCATGGTTCAGGCCTCTCTTGCTCATGCCACAATTTCCCCTCATCTGCGCTGTCAAGTTTGCTTGTCCTTGTAACATCCCTGCTTACCTTGCAGCATCCTCTGCAGTAATTTTTTCATTTCTCAGCTGATCACTTCTCCCTTTGAAAATTCGGCAGGTTTGCAGGTTTTGTTCTGGGATCTCCCCATGTCTCACCTGCAGAAACAAAGGCACACGAGGAGGAATATGGCATTGGGAGCTTCTTCCTGGAAGAGCAGCTCTTTGAGACGCTGGCAGAATCTGAGCAAGATGATCCAGCTGGTTCTATCCATGAAGGAGAGGAGGAGGAAGATGAAATGCATAAACACCTTCCATTTCCATATGCTACTGAGCTGCTTTGAGCTTTGGAAAATAACCAACAGAGTGAAAACACACTTGTGCTAGAAAGAAAGGATGCAGACTGCAAACTTATGCTTGGTGATTTCTTGTGGTTGCTGGTGGACAAACAGGATTTCTGAAAAAGAAGTTTCCGGTATCACTGATGTTGCTGTTCAAGTGAAGAGGATTCAAGTGCTCTGGGTACTTGAACTCCAGAAGTAAACCTTGCCAATTTCCAAAGCAAGTACTGAGAGCAGCCTGTTCCACCAGGATGCCTTGTTTTTCCAAGGATACTACCTCTAGAGAACAGAAAACCTGTTTTGGCTCTTTTCATCGTCAAGTCCTCTGTGCTGAGCACTAGGAGGAGAAGCCATTATTAATACTCTACTTAGTAATTACTAAGTAGCCTGTGTGCCAACAATTACAATAATGCTGTTAATGTGCTGATATTTTTAGTGTTTGTTGGGCTTTTCGATGTTAAAGATTCAGAGAGTTAACACAGTTGAACAAGGTTTGTTTGTGCGTCTGGCTGGGGTTGCCGTCAGTTAGCTTAATTTTGCCTCTCCACATTTGTTTTAAGCTTTGCTTACTATTCTTCAGAGCCCTGCATGACTTTTTACCCTCTGCTTGCACTGTTCTGTTCTTGGTCTCTGCTCTAGTTACACTGTACTTCGTTCTTTTGTCTCCTCACAGACTCTTCTTCTGTCTTCTACAGA
>NW_009952874.1:1484886-1512312 GCF_000747805.2 Chaetura pelagica | reverse complement strand
TAACAGATGATTCAGCAGAGCACTTCCATCCCCAAATGTATTTTTACTACTGCTTTCAATTTTATTGTAACCTGACCTCTGATGGGCACTGCCCTGTATTCTAGCTCTCAACAGCCCAGAAAAGGTGACAAAGGCTGAGGCTGTTTCAGCTGCTTGGAGGAACTGCTGTCAGCAGAGTTGGAGTGATGCTGTAACCATGTAACTGGGAGTACAGATAACCCACACACAGCTTCACTCTCCTCTGAGTACTCAGTAGTTTGCTCATTCAATAAAAAGTGGAAAGTAATTCCAAGCAAAACATGGAGGGAGCATTACCTTGCTCCTTCCTTCCCCCCTTCTTTATCCCTCTTTGGGACTTACCACAGGAGGTGTGGGGGGGGGAAAGAAAAGAACAGGGACAGAAATTTAGCCAGTCAAATATCTTTCAGCTTATGTATTACACAATCCTTAGCTAGGGAGTAGAACATGTCTCCTCTGTTTATCCACCTGCACAGGCAAATTCCTTCTTTTGTTCTTTACACTATCCCTGTATTCTTCTAGCCTCACCTTCTAGTTTTCCTTTAGAGTCTCCAACCTGAAGAAAACATAAGACTATTAATTCTCTCCCCATCTATCTTACAGACCTCTCCAGAATGGCATTTCAGAGCAGGATATATTAATTTTAAAAGGGATATATTTTCTTTGTGACACACCCAGTGACGCAGTGTAACTTCAGCAGAACCTGCACTATCATGGTTTCTCATTGTCCATTGCTGGACAAGGGAGAAAATCTGTTACCTCTAACAGTGCTAAGAAGTGCTGCTGTAGTACATTCCAAGAGCTCCTCTGTATAAAGCAGGACTCGGAGTTGGTGCTTGAAAGCCTTACTTATATGGGCCTTCACCTTCCTAGAGCTTCAATGTTGCTTCATTTGAAAATAAACTTTTCCATTTTACAGTAAGGAGATACTTATCACCCTTCTGTGCCATAAATTTATAAATTTAAGATACACTCGCTGGTAAGACCACAACATTAAAAAACTAGAACAAGAGAGTTCTGTTCAGGAAGGCCACTAGCAGCAGGAGTCACTTCAAAGAGAGGCTGCTACTACCAAATTGACAGTTAAATTGCCATGCACACCCCAAAGTCAGGCTTGGCTTGGGCTTCTGTCACTAGCAGGAAGCCAGAAGCGTTAGCTGTTGTGAAAACTGAGGAAAGCCTCATGATCTTTGATGGTTTGGGAGAAGGATGGAAACTCCCTCACCCCAAACAATGATCTTTACTGTAGACTATGGATTTATTTAGCATTTGCCTGTGTTGCCATCATGAAAAAGAAGTACTTAGAATTATTACAGATTAGTCAAAAAAGGAGACTTGAAGAGATGTCTTAATGTTATATGTTTTTTGCATGTTTTAAAGTACACAGGCTTTTCCAGTGTACTTTGTAGTTGCTTAAGAACTCACATCTGTGTGGTTTGAGACCATGGGGGAGAATCAGCTTAAACACAGTGCTTCTCATTTCCTCTGTTTACTGAGGTAGTGGTGATTATCCTTCCATAAGTACATAATGTGTATTTATATACAATAGCCCAGGTAACACATTAAGGTAATATTTTACCTAAGCAGTATGTTCAATGGAAAAGCACCCCCACACAAAGCAGGCAATTACAGTTTTCAGACACTGCCCCTTTTTCTAAGTTACTTGGAACAATACCAGGTATATGGATGCCAACAAGGAAAAAAAAAAAAAGAAGGAAAAAAGAATAAACCAGGTTTTATGCATGTGAGAAAGATGAAGACTGCTTTAGTGGATAGCTGATACTTACCTTAAAAGTCCTCATAAGCTTGTCCTGACATTGGAAGCATCTGATCAACAAAATATGCCAAAAGCAACGACTGTCATTTGAGCCCTTTGCCAACAGAGTTTACTTACAGTGCACCTGTGATATATGCATATTGCACAGCTTTACTGAAACACAGTTGTTAAGAAGTTGGTAAGTACTGTCTGGTGTTCAGCCAGAATATCTTGGAACAGAATCTGGATATTAATCCATTGTCTTTAACTTTTACAAAAGCCTTAATGAAGGATGAATTACATTTATCTTCTGTTTCACAGCACTTAAAAAAGGTAGAATTTCATATTTATTTTGTATTCACGGTACAACATTTATTATACTGCCTTGTACTTTCAAGGTTTTTAAAAATAAATGTGTTTTTCAAGTATGTGGTTCTCCCTTATGCATTTACTGTCTTCAGAACAGCAGGATGTATGACAAGGAGGAGCCATGCAAATTGGGTGTGTTTATGTCCTGAGGTTTCATCCCTTGTTGCAGACTGAAAAACCTGTAACTGTGCGTTACCTGTGGTTGCTCCAAAATAAGTGTCCCCCGTACCTCGAATGCATCTCCCTGAAGGAACCTGTCATTCCCATTCTGGCAGAGCCAAACTACCACAAAGCCATGTTCATGAAGTGACAAGGGAGGTCACAGTACACACATGCAAACAACAAAACTAAGATCTCTCCTCGTCATCACTTTGGGATGCATACAAGTTAAGCAGTAAAAACTGAACTGTCAAATGCCTGAGATAAAAACAAATTCCAGGCAAATGTGCCACTGTACAGGACAGGTGCAACCATGGAAATCTAATCAGAAACAGAAATGGGATGTACTGCCATACGGTCTGACATGACCAGCACTTAGCAGCCTCTCAAAACTGCCAGGGGACAAATGTAATCCAGTTCTGACTCTTCACCCCTGATGTCCTGCACACTTCCCTTGTCAGCCTCTTTATGATGCACATCAGTGTGCAGCCCTTACACCCTCCCTGCCCCACACAAGGACATTTGTGCCTACTATCAGATTTTATCATGGGACAGATATTAATGCTGCTCCAGAGTAGTTCCCAGGCTCTAGGTTCACTTTCCTCCAGGCAGTGAACCTAGCAAAACGTTGAATTCTTTTCAGCTCAAGTTATTATGTTTACTGTTGGCACCGTAATATGAGCAAATGTAATAAAAGTTCAGATTGATAGAATTAAATACAGTATGGATATATTTCTTACCACAGGTTTTACAGTTTCACAAATATCAAAATCCAGGTGTGCATGTCCATTTTGCAACATAGAATGACTATACAATTCCAAAAAGAGCAGGCATTTCAAATACACAATTCTGAAGTGTAAACACAGTGTACAAGCTCTTCACCTCACAATCCAGGTGCTATGCAGTAGCAGCTGAGGTAACACCATAACAGCATGAACTCAACAAATGGTTTGCCTCGAGATGATTTTTAGCATACTTCTGTCCTGTCACCTGTTCAGTCTTCAGCTTTCCCCCAAGAAATACAAACATACAATAAATACATTTCTGATTTTAAAGGACACTTAGACAAGTCATGAGGATTTATGTGAGTACAGTACATTTAAGTTCAAGTGCAAAAGAAGTAACTAGTGGCTAGTCATCGATGTTTCTTGTTATTGTCTATGGTGTTGGTCCCAGGCACCACCAGAGCATGGGTTGTTCTAGAAGCACAGCTAAAGCACAGCTATGGGACACCTCTTCAATCAAGCAAACTGGATTTCCTGCTTAGCTGCTGCCATCTTCCTCTCACCTAACCCTGTGCTCCTGTTCACCTTACCTCTGGATCACTGTACAGTCCCCCAGCACACACCTTCCTCATGGCAGGCCTGACACATCACATGCATCCGATGTCAGGGAGGGCTGAGCAATACTCAGTCCCGTAGAAGCTGAGTGCTCAGAATCTCCCAGGAAAAAGCTGTGAATCAAAGCAAATGGGCCAAAACACTATCCTGACTAAACCCCCCAGACTCCTCCTTGAGCCTAAGGACATCTCTCCAGCAGCAACATTCACTGTGCACCAGCAAGTGAGCTGGCTGCAGTTAATATTGAATGCAAAGTCTTCCAGTGTCTTCCCATTGGGCAAAGTCATTTCCTAAACATACTGCAATTTAGTTATGTTTGCTTCCTCCTGAGAATCTCTCACTCTACTTGATTTCTGTATCAACTTTGCCCCTATAATCCCAAAGATTTTTAGGCGATTCCTCCCTACCCCCCACCTTCCCTAGGCACTTAAAGCTTACTGCTTTCTTAATAAATAACTATGTTAACTACACTGCATTAAATAAACCATTGTATAGATGATTAAATAAAAACCCAACAAGACAGTGTGTCCACTGAAACCCTTGATAAATCTCAGGTTGTGCAATCTCATCAGATACACTTGTCTCAATACAACATCAAACTTAGAATTACCCAAATGCACACAACCTATGCCCAACTGAGGGGCTGCAAGCACAGAGGTTAACTTCTTCAGAAGCCTTCCTCCAGCTTTTTTGTTTCACTAAAACACCAGTTCAGAATCTTTTCTTTGCAGAACTAAACCTTTATCTCAAACAAGATAACATTAGCTTCAAAAACATATTCTCTGAATATGTATTTTACTTAATCCATAACATGAAGATACACTTGCTAAAACTGATCTGTTTCTGAGAAATCTTTACAGAGACAGTTTCAAGCTGTTTCTGTATTTATTGGATCTTATCTTTTCCCATAGACTATGCAGGGAAACTCAGTTTCTCTACTAAAAAGTCTTTTACTTCTGTCCAGAGAACAAATTCAAAGGAGAAAATCACCCCATCTAGTCAAGACAGTGTGTGCCTCAACAAGTGAAGAGCAAACTCCCTTTTTCTAGATGGCAAAGAAATCTCTTATCACTTGACTCAGCTTTAGCAAAGCAGCCAAGAATTCTTCCTACCGTTGGATCCAGCCACACCACTTTCTTCAAGAATTCCAAATTTTTGGCTTCCCTGCTCGTGTTGCTCTGTGTAGTCATATAAATATTCTTTATATAGTTAAAAGCTTGCACTGCATCATATTATGATCATTAAGATGAAGGAAGTCCTACTTTTGAGCTCCTACTCCAGCGTTTCCCAGGTGAGAAGCAGAGTTCCATGCACTGGATTTGATAAGATGAGCATATCTCAGGGCCCGGCAGCAGCAGGCTGAGCATCATGATCCAACACAACGTGGTCGCCATCTAGTTGGGAATCTGATGTTGCTGTAGGTGTTGGTGCTGAACAATTTCTGGACTGCCCAGAATCTGTCGGATTTGGGGGCTGACTTGCTGAACTGGCTGATGAAGCACTGCAGTTCTCATTGATTTTCTAAAGAGAGGGGAAAGGATTGCATGCAAGAAGTGAATGCAAGCACTCATGGCACTGTCCCCAGTGACATACCCCCAGATGCATCTCATTCCTGGAAAATGGCAAAGCACTTACTTGGGATGCCCGCAACATAACAAATCAAACGTAAAGAAGCCAAGCAAAAGTAGGACATTTAAATCCAGATGACACTAACAGCAAGCAGGCAGTAGCTTACCTTCCATCTCTTTTCCTAACTGCACTTTCCCAAGAAGCATGCAAAAAACAAACTTGTTGTGTTTCAAGGGGTAAAAAAACAATTAACTGGACTTCAATGTGTTCAAAGATGATCATTCTTTTGACCAAACAATTCTGTATTTTTTTGGTCATGCAACTTAAATACAGCTTTCCTCAATAGTTCCTTCCCTCCCCAAGATACTGCTTAGACTTGCTGAAAGGCACAACTTTTGCAGTACTGATGTACAATTCCATCCAGTCTACTCAAACAGGCCTCACTACAGAACTGAAGAGCACATTTACACACCAGTTACACTCCCCAGGGTTCAAACAGCAAGTCTTTTCACTACTACATTTCACGTTAGGAAGTGACACGCTATGTATTATTACTTGTTTTCCACTGAAGAACAGACAATATGGCAAGTATGTCCCTTGAAGAAGTACAGGCAAGCAGTAGCAAACTCAACTCAAAACCTTAAATAAATAATAAGGAATAATTTCTGTCACTGATTCCATTTTCTGTGCACTGACCCTCCTTCCAAATCTATTTTCACTTTAAGGAGGCTATTTCACAAATTTAACCAACCTAAAGCCAATGTGCCTGTAAATACATTTTCAAGAATAAAGACAAATAAGAAAAGCAGGAAATCACTGACCAAGTGAAATTCCTACCCACTGTGCTCTGCTGATTCATACTCATATTCCAAATTAACCATTTCTAAAGATGGCAGTTGTGGAAAAAGCACTTCTGTGTTTACGCCTACTGGGTGCAGAAGAAGGAACCTCACCCACTCTTCCAGACAGGTAAACACAGAGGTTTTAACATCAACCATGCTTGCTCTTCTAAAACTTGCATTGACAGCATTTCCCTACTTTGCTCAAGCAGTATGCTTCAGCTCCATTCTGCAAGACACATCCAAAGCATCAGATGATAGCTCAAAATACAAGCCCATCAATCATGGATTTAGCTGAAGGTATTAAAAGGGTATTCTGAGGGGAGACTGGTCAGAAGGGAAATGGTGTAAAGTAAGCACGAGCAATCGGATGTTTTAAGTCACAAAATGGCTCTTCTCTGGTATAAGTCTAGATTAAAAAAGATATTAACTTGATTTGAAAAGAAGGCTCTGCATCCTTATCATTAGTTGCCTAGAATGCCTATTGCTGCAACAATATAGACACTTGATAGCATCACCCAAGGAAGCAAAACTCAGTAAGAACCATTTAACACTCTGTTAAGTAGCTGTGCCTTCTCATGCTTAAGCATCAACTTACAAATTCTGCAAAATGTGTTGTTGTTCCCCACACATATAACCCACACATTTCACCTAATACGAAAACAAATGTAAACTTACAGGGAATTCAAGTATATCCAAGCCTGTAAAACAGTGTATTTCTATGTCTCTTCCTCTCCTCCTCAGGTAGATAATACTTGCAAAAATAGTTAATCCTGCTGTACTATACACAGAAATCATCTCTGTTTCATGCAGCATTTCAACTACTGTTTCACAACTCCAAACTTATTACAAGCTGATGGAGAATACCTGCCAGGTACTAACAGATTGAGACAGCTATAAAGGTTTTCAACCATCCAACAAATACATAACTTCCTGTACATTAAAAGTTTACCTGCAAAGGCTGGTTCTCAGGAATTGGATTGGTTTTGGATAGTTTAACCATCTCTTTTATCTGGTAGACAGCATAAGCTAAGGTGACCCAAGGGGAAGAGCTGATGCCCCAGGCAGGCTTGTTGACATCCTCTTGCTCTTCTTGGTGTTTAGTTTTCTTCAGAGGGAGTCTGGGCTCAGTCCGAGGCATGATATCTTCTGATTGCTGTTGTACAAGGTCAATAGTTGCTATGGGAACAGGACTGGAAGGCACTGGGATCCTTTCTGCCAGCATTGTCTTTTCTGAAGTTGAAAGCAAAATAAGAATGACTGGCAAAAGCCAACAAGCTTAAAAAGAAATGTGAAGCAGACAATGAAGACAAAGTGTTTCTTGCTTTCATAATATGGTTATCACTGCCCTGAAAGCAGAACACTGGCACAGACAGCCAGGAGTGGGACAAGCCACAGCCTAGTTAGGGAAACATGAGGTGGATGTTGTCCATAGAAGCAAGGCTGTTCTGCAACTGCAGACATGTATTTTACATGGCTGCAGGAACAGGAGGACCTAATGAGCATGAGGCAGCCCATGTTTTTCCAGCTAGCTCTTAGAAATATGTTTATTTGTGTCACATGGAAACTTAAGTAATTTTCATGTTACATGCAAATTGAAAATCAGTCTTTTAGACCTGCAGCAAACTTACTTACCTGCATCAAGCCTGCACCTTACGACTCAATGGTATTTGTAACTAAACACTAGCTTCAAACAGGTGCCATTCAGTGAAGTCCCACAGCCTACTTCATCAGAACAGTTCCTAAACCTATTGATTTGACTTAAAGAAGTTGCCTCTTCACTTTTTTATCTAAGAAACAAACCATCCCACCATAGTTACCAAAATGAAGTTACACAGTTAGTGAGAAAAGAACAAGTTAGTGACATATTGGAGGAGACAAAATATCTGTTGCGGAGTTTCAGGTAAAGGAAGAAATCCTCCCAACAGATCTTTACATCTAAGGTCTTCTCGTAATCTGAAAGAGTTTTCACAACTGTCTGGAAACATCACCCATAAAATTACTGTCATGACCCAACACAATGTGCCTTACAGTCTCAAGAGCCAGAGTATTTATATATGAAAAGTAATTAAACAGATAGATAGAAGCTGTTGGATGTTTTAAGTAACAGCTGCATGCTGTCTGTGAGTATAAACAGCACAATACAGTAAATCTTGAGAAAATATTTCTTCTGAGTAGAAATATTTTACCAATTTAAAAGACCTTTTTTTTTTTTTTTTCAAAATTATAAAATGGTATTTTGGTTATAGACTCTCAGATAGTACTGGCTATTTTAAGCAGTGGCTGGATATTCTCTAGTAGTGAAGAAAGGAAGAGACTGATCCTGCACACACCTGACCATAAGCTTAGTTTCACTCATGCAGCTGGTCTGGTCGAGAGCAACCTCATAACTTAGAATGAAAGGACAAGCTGTTGAGATGGGTAGTGTGTATTAAATGGAAACTCAAGACTGAAACTAAGCAGAATAAGGCCACTAAGAACAAAATACTGTTTTGTAGGTTCACATGTAATTAACCAAAAGTTGATGGGAAACCAAAGCAGCAAATATCCTTTTCACCTTTCCATTTTTTGTCATTATCACTTAAGCAGAGTTGAAGAGAATTCTAGCAAAACAAATACTTCAACACTTCAGTACAGGCAACTTGATAACTAGCCAAGGACAATTCATTAATATTCCAGCTAAAGAAAACTAACTTTCATACAGAAAGCTCAGACTAGAAAGTAACATTTTGGTAAAAAGCAGCTCAAAAAATAATGACTTTCCAGAATTTTTCAGTTTTATTGTCTTTGTAAGAATAAGATTTATGCTAAATCCTTAACTTTGCACCAAGTATTTAATTTCTGGTTAGCTTTTATATTAGTAAGGGTGGAGATGTACAAATTCAAGTTGCACCTGAGGGGAGACTTCTCAGATGCCAGAACAGAACTGAGGCAGCTACAATAGTCTGTGTCCTCTGAAGCCAGCTCTACAATTTCTGGCAGAGGTGGCTTGGACTGTAGAGTCTGAGAGCATAAAGTGGTCAGGGTGACCTTAAAGAACTGATGCAATTTAAATGACTCACTATAGGTGTTAAGACTAACCCAGAGCTGAGAGGACATACAGGTAGTAAAATATGTTACGCTTTCCTCCTAAAGAGATCCCAAACTCGGTGCTGCCCTTCTTCAACCAGCAGCACAACTATTTCAATTTCTATCTTTGCTCAAGAAAAACCTTCTCACTCAACAACAAACTGCTTTATCAAAATCCGAGTAAAGGCACCACACCCACAAAACTGAAGCTGCAGAGAGCTTCAGAGATACTTTTTTTGCACTAGTTCTATTTTTGTAGTGTTCTCAGTGACATGAGTATTTACCTTCTTCTTCATCAGGAACCAACATCCACTGGATCAGTGAAAACAGAAGAAGAATCACTAAACAAGCCATCCCTATTCCTCTGAATGTGGCAGCAGGACCTGTAATGAGATTTATTTTTGTTCTAAATTGAGAATCTATTAACTTAATGAGTCAGCATTATGTGTTGTCCCATGTAGACTCTTATTAGCTTGTCTCATTGCATTTTCCTCCCCTAACACTTCAACAGACTTTGCAAAGGATTTTTAACCAAGTAATTAGATTTTCATTTGTTCATCGAGAGGCTGCACAGTATCAACCTTATCTCTCACAAAGGATTCATTCATCTTACTTACAGATGAGGTTGGAGATTTGCTTATACAAAACTAAAAATATCTAGGTATAACGTATTTAATCAGCCCGTAATGCTGAGAGGACAAAGCCATAATCAACCCGGCCTGCACTCAGTGCTGACCTTGTTTTGATTAGGGACCTGAACTGGAGATCTCTTGAGGTCCCTCCCAGCCTGAGCAGTCCTATGATTCCCTGGTTTACACAGAGTGTATTACTCTTCAAAACATAACAATATCTTACACATAAGTAAGCTTAAAACTCATAGCTCAGTAAAACCACAGCTTCAATAAAGAAAATAAAAGCCTTCAACACAATTTTTGCTTACCGAAGTAATTGACCAAAACCCCTCCAATCATAGCCCCACATCCTCTGCCCAGACCCAGGTGGAGGCCCTGCAGGATCCCCTGGGCTGACGTCCTCAGCTCCGGAGGCACCGCCGCGCTGAGGTACGAAATACAAGCTGCCCAGATAGCCGCATGCGTGACACCTGCAGGGATGAACACTGTGAGGACCTGGGCTCCACAGCACACTAACACAACATCAGAGCCACTGCCCCCATCAGCTGCAGCATGCCTTGGAGAAAAGCAACAACATCTCTTCATTGACAAATGGCTGTGGAGTACCAATCAGCTTCTGGTAACGTGATGCTGGCAACCAAGCTGCAGGGAGACATGAGGACTCCTTCTGCAGAGTCGGTCAACAGCTCTTTCTCCCTCTCAGATGTCCTCACTTCTCTTCTCAAGACACAGTCCCTAGGAAAATGGAATAAAGCACCCTAAAAAAGTCCCTCTGCCAGACTCCTCGTCCCTTGGAAAATGTCCCAGGGCCTTTGAAATACAGTCCTGATTTAATAAGCTTCAGGCAATTAAAGCACTGATGCCTCTCTGCAGCCTCCTCACTGCCACAATGATGGCAGTGCAAAGGTGATAAAATCCAAACAATATCTGAGATATCCATGTCATTTCAGAAGCAAGAATTAATCCCCTCCTGCCCTTTTCCCTCCCCCCCAGACCAACTGCCTCCAAGCAAACTCCCTCTGAACTCAACACCAGCACTGACTGCACTTAGCACTGAGTGGTCTGGATGGGCAAACACGCAAGCTCCTCAGGGAGGACCATAGCTGCCATCTCTTTCTGGCAGTTGCCTTGTTGGTTCAGAGTTAGGTACATTTTCTCCTCCCATGAGGGGAAGGACAGTGAATGACCACCAGCATGCAGGACCAGGCTGCAGGTGGAGCCCTTGGCTTGAAGCACCTGCTCGGTAGGGTTTTTTGGTGGAGTGGGGAAGAAGAGGATGGGAAAAGGCAGGGTTGTGGAGAAGCTGGAAAAAGAAAACTGGTTTGTAGCTCATCACACATTAAATAAGCCTGAACTATTTTGCCACCCTCAGATTGTGTGGGAATATTTTTTTTTCTTACTTGAGTGGTATTAAAATAGTCATCACAGCTTACCAATGCCTGAACTCTACTGCCTCAGTTTAAAAAAATGTTGGCACAACTGATGATTCAGTCAGCATGTTTCTGTCCTCTATGCTTGACTTATTAGTGAACAGTTGGACACTCAATAATTACTTAGGCATTTAGTCTGAAGACTCATAAGAGCAGGAAAACACATGATTTTGTAATATACTCCCAGAATACCTTGGATTTTACTTAGTTGTAAAATGATAAATAGCACTGTATTCAGGTATAGATGTTACATGTTCACAAGGCTGTATAGTTAATTTTCATTCCAAATCTAATTAAAAATATCTCAAGCTTCAGGTTTGTAAAGGCTACTTTTATACACTGCAGAGCTGGTTTTGGTAATAGCACATCATCTTGTTGAAAAATAAAAAGCTTACATTAGGACGAGTGTATTTTACCTCACCATTTACAGTATAAGGCTTTAAAACTCAGATTTTTCCATCCAAAAAGCTCAGTTTTACAGCTCACTGAATATCTACTTTTAAAAATGCAGACCCACATATGCAACCAAGAACCGTCCTAATAAAGAAAAGCTAATACTGATAATGAGGTTTTTGTTTTAGAAAGGATATAAATTAATGTAAAACACTCCGTTTCATCAGCTATGAAAGAGTAAGTCAAGTTTTAAAGCCAGGCAAATCAAAAACACACCAGAAATTATTTGAACTGTGGAGCAAAATACCACTGTATTTCTTTGAAAACAAAAGGCCATAAGTTAACAAACAGGTTCCTGGATGTTTTCACCTTTACTAGACAATCCAGATAGAACACAGTGCTCCCAGTTCCTCTGAAACCTAAATCCATACCTGTAAACCAGCTTATTTCACTTGCCTGTAAAAGTACAGGGAGGGTGGTGGGGTTTTTTTATATGTGTACATCACTAATGTGATTTTCATAATAATTATTTATACAACTGTAACTATTTGGAAGTTATTACCACTACTTTTATAGGAAGTCTGGTCTGGATTACTGCTAACCACAGCTCTTTTAAAAAGAAGTTGTTCATTATGTATATATATACACACACACATTATTTGCTAAAACCACTAACCCCCACTTCACCATCTGGACTGTAGTTCCAAGAAGTGTAAAAACCCTAGTGTTATGCTTAGAATAATAATCTTTAGCAAACTTAGGATAATTTACATATAAACCAAGAGCTGAAGATTTTGGGAGCCAAATTTACTTCAAGGGAGACCTATCTGTTAAATACCCAAGTTTTTTGCTCTCTAGACATAGCAGTGTTGCTGCAGCATCAGTAGATGACACTTCTTACAAACTCCTTGTTTTGGAGTTTGTTGGATATCTGCTGACTTAAAGTAGCTAATTTTGGGGTTATCAATAAATCCTGTTATGCAAACTGGTGAGCTAGCACAGCCATTACCAGAGAACTTGGACCACTGCTTTGGAAAAGTAAGTTGGAGCTAACAAGCATATCAAAACTTAAATCTGTTAAGTGAGAGATGAACAAGAATTATTGCATGTTTTCAAACTGATGACATGACATATATACATAGGTGCACACTAAATGCATTTGCTACAAGGACATCTTGAAATTTTCAGTTATTAAAGATCCAGCCTAGGCTCTTATTTTTATCTATTGCATGTGCAAGTCAATACAGCATACAGATTCAAAACTCTAAATTAAGAATTGAGTTTGAATCTTCTCCACTCCTTTGAGAGTGCAATGCTCTTAGAGTCCTTCCCATCCCAGTTACAGGCAGCAACTGAAACACAGCATGGTTCTTATTACAATCAATAGATGCAGTTTGCAGAGTCATCTTCCAGAAATCTCTCCATGCCCTTCAGCACAGCACATGGAGACAATCTTTCTTGTATTGCAGTGACATATTAAACAGAAAAATAAATTCTTTACAGAAGTCAGCTGAAACTGCTGTTGACCTTAATATCCCTCTAGCTGATGGAACTGGAATTATGTAGACTGTGACAGATTCCTGGAAAAAGTTCAAGGAATTAAAAGACCTATCAACTCGATGCAGTCACATGGCCCCCATGACACAATCTACACTCTTTTTGTTCTTTTTTAAATACTCCTAACCTTATATATGGAAAGCAGCTACAACTCTGTCAACAACTCACTTAACAAAAATAAGAGCTTCCACCTCACCAAATTTCATTAAGGAGTCACCTCTTATCCCTTACCTACAGATTCAGTGGCTGCGTAGGAAAGAAAGAAGAGCCCAAAGTAAGAGGATTTGGTAACTGCTGCAAAAGAAATAACGAATCTAGAAAAGATTAAAACTGGTAACAGTGAGGAGGGGAAAATAATAAAGGAAAAAAAACCCTCAACACTACTTCTAAAACCAAACTTGATCTCCCATTTAGCAACACTGAATGAGCTTACTGGCACATTACAAATATACCAGCAGTAATTAGACACACATATAGTACACCTATGCACATTATGGACACTAATAAACCATGTCAGATGCAGGCTAAGAAGAGCATGTACAACACAAAGGCTTTTGAGAAATTGTGTCTGTTTACCTTTCAACCTTTTCAGTTGCTGACTACAAATGACTGCAAATAGCAAGATTAACAAAAGTGCACGTGAGGATGTATTATTTTGAAGGTCCTCAGTTCTTTCTTTAAATCTCAATTACTGAAGATTACAACACATAAAAAACCCAAAAAAGCTCCCTCATAGCCTTGCTGTAAAAGCAAACCTACATATTAAGCAATTCGTATTGAAATTTCAGAAGAATAAAAACAAGATTCAAAGTAACAGAAACTGCTTTCTCAATCATTATTACAGGATGCTTCCAGGCACAAATTTATGGCTGTATTGTTGAGACACAAGGGTTTTTTTCCTATATTTTGAGTTGAGGTGTCTTTGAAACAGGATTACCTAGAAGGTAATAGCCAAAGCTTTGTGTTCATCATTTGCTCCCCCTACATGTTTCAGTACCACAAGGCATTCTTCAGGTTCTTTGCAATATTTTTGTATTTTAACACTTGGTATGAATGATGAAGTATCAATTCAAGAGCTGTGGTTTGGGATGTTTTCAATAACAATTCAGAAGTTCGCTGCTGTGGCAGTTTTAACACAAACTATTCATGTTAGCAGGGAGGGAAGGAGCCAGGACACAAACACATTTATTTTCTATGCATATGTAGAAACCTACATAGTGCTCTCCAATGGCATTTTATAACTCAAGCTAAAAATCTACCTTACAAAGATTTCTGTGAACATAGTAGAAAAAAGTTAATGCAAATTCAAATTATGCTGGACATAGAAGAATAAAATTTCTAAGTACAATATGTGGAAAATGTTCTAAGTAGTACTGCATAAAGCCAAAATACTGGCTTTAAAAAAGATGGTACAATTATTTTTAAAGGCAGGGAAAACATTTTCTGCATTTAAATCAACCATTCTCTTGTAAGCTTGCAAACCCAAATACTTCAGTATTCTTCAAATACTGAAGAAGAACGAGTAAATTAGTTCAGATGTTATCTGGTTTTGAGAAGTGACAGGAAAAGACAAGACAAAACGTTGTAAAATTTAAGTTAAAACAATGTACACTCTCACTTTGTAATGAAGATCTTACAGACTTCTTTGATAATATGACTCGAAAACAAAGCTCTAATTATTTTTCCCAGACCACACTTCTGTCCTATTTAAATTAGTTAAAGGGGCAAGTATCTTAAAGAAGCTGTACTAGCAGACAAAGTTATTGCATGAAATTCCTCTCTAGCTACTAAAAAAAGGAAATTCTATAGTCACTGAAAAGCTAAAAAGTATTTTAACAGAGGCAGAATTACCCAGCTATGTTTTGTTTTGTTTTTTGACAACCTATCAAGAACCTTTTGCATTTAATGAAGATCACATTTACCACCAAACAGGATCTGCTGTAGGTGTGTGCCCAACTCGTGCTTCTGCCTTTGTTTAGCTAAAGGGTGTGTTGGTCTCACACTTTTCTGTTTGAATAAACAGAGAACTGTGCACAGTCAAATGCAACCCCACCCTTCTGACGTCAAATATTTCCCAAGATAAACAGTCTTGTTTTATGAGCCTGGGCACTCTGGGATATTTATGGTCAAAAAAACCAGAGCAATACCAGATTTTTACTTAATAACAGTTCACATTAAAACATGTTAAATGTAAGCACCTGATCTTACACTGAAGGGCATGACTGCCCTGTCTTACCTTGAAGAACCTCCATCGGAAGGACAGTCCAGGCGTTTTCCAGATACGAGATGTAAATGTATCGAGCTGTATTACAGGCAAGACCAATATAAAGCACTCTGAAGGAAGAAAGGAAAAGCGAAGTCAGGACAGTCTGCACTTTACTTTTCTGGTATTTCATAATATACCTTACTGCTTCAGAAATCATCTGCACAGGTACTGTTTGCCAATACATTTGCTGTTGAGCATTTGCTCAACACAAAATACATACCCCAGGTCCTGCACTCAAACTCTCCTCTTGCCCACTCCAAACACATTCACACTGAGGCTAAGTTAGGACTCTCTTCCAAATCCAAATGGAAAAAAAAATAAATAAATTCAAAAGCTCAGAGGGTCTGCTGCCCTTGTAACTCAACTCTGTAGTTCCATGCCATGCTCTACATATTTCAGAGAGACCTTTTCTGAGCACATTCAACACCCCTTTCAAACAATCTTCTCATCATTCACAAATTCATTTTTCCATTTTAATATAAGCCTGGTGCAGGTCTGTATTAATTAATTTTACCCCAATTAATATAAGTTTGTAGTCCCAGTATCTGCAAACTGCTCAGAGCTACTCTAAAAACACATCCCACAGAAGCAATATGGTTTATAGCAACATGCCTCAGGATAAAACTTAACCATTCTGTTGAAAAGCAGCAGATACTGCAGATCAGAAGGAGAAAAAATGCTCTTAAAACAGTTTTTAAACAATTAAGCACAAAGACTATTTCTGCAGTACATTTCCCATCACATGTTTAACCTGGTGACTTTTCCCTTCAAGTTTTCTAGCTTAGCTTTCCTCCAGGGTGCTTATTCATCAAACTACTTTTCTCTTTATTTTTTAGGAAAGAAAGGCTTAATTCGAAACATGTTTTTAGCTTGAGAAAAGATGTTATTGCCACCTTTAAAGATTTTTTTTCAGTGACAAGGATTATTTGTTGTCCAAACCTGGCTTCTTGGTTGACCCGTTTTGGCACAAGTGAAATAAATGCAATTGATAATTAAGGTGCAAGGACAGATACTGCAAAAGGGCTCATGATTCTCTGTGCTGCTTATTTAGTTAGCATACAAAATCCCACATAGATTGGCACATAGCCAATGAAAAATCCAGAGATGCAATAATACAAACGCAGTATCTTGTTAACATTTGAGGTCTCCAAATACACGTGTTGACAGCTGAAATACCAGTACTATAGTTTTCATCATGTCAGAGATATCAAACACCATTCCAAATTATCAACACAGGTCTATGCATTTTATAACAACACAGATTTACAGATTTCAGCCAGTTTGGTAAACCTGCAGGAGCTCTCCCCCTCCAATCACACATCAGACCAATATGTGTTGCTTCCAGATACATGTAATGTCCATCAACAGCTGGCATAAGCTGCCTTTAGGCAACACAGGCCTAAGCATTCAAAGAAAACATGGGAAGCCATGAAAAAGTTTTATATTACACAATAAAGAGAACAAACTTGTTCTTTGAGCCATGCATCATAGAATTCCTCTCTCTTTAATTAATGTCTTCTGTTCCAAACAAATAACTTTGTTCCCTTCAAAGCCACAGCTTAATGTAACTCTTACGTACAATCACATTTCTCAAGTGTTAGGACACATTTGCCACAAAAGGTAAACAAACACACAAGGTCTGCAGGTTCCTTTCTTCATTCCCCTACCAGGAAGGAGCAGAGTGATGCACACCCTTGGGGATACCAAGGAATCACCTCACCATACACTTGTTTTTCCCCCTCAGCAGTACAGATGTTCCCTGTGCTCTGTTTAGAACCAGTTCTTGCCAGCTTAATTTCAGTTTTGCGCAGGAAAAACTTTGTGCACCAAGAACTTTCTCCCCATCTCGTCTCCTTCCTATCACAGCCAGACCAGAGATGTGAATATGTCTCCTCCAGGTTCAAAGTTTTTCCCTCACCACTAACTCTCAGCTACCTGCGCTTTTCTGCCTTGCTACACTTGCAGAAAGATTTGGAATAAGAGATTAGGAGCAGAAATTTGGTCAGGTTCTACCTTTTAATCTGTTGGCATATACACAGAGTTTTAGGTAAACTACAGGTTACGAAGATTTCTTTAATTGTGCTTTTGGAGGCATATGTGGCTTGAGAACTTGTGTTTTGTTGTCTTTTCAAAAAAGTATTTCTGATAATCACTTGGGCTCTTTATCAGACCGAGCAGGATAATGTAAGCAGATGATCCTTACGAACCCTATACACAGTATACACAGAAACAGCACATTCAATTTACAGGTTAAAACATTTAAAGCACTGAATCTGTACTTATGCCAAGGACAGCAAGCTGTTTACAGCCATGACTACTGGTGTCTGCTTCCTATAAAAACTTACATGCTGGAATTGTGGTCAAACACATTCAAGCTTAACCTCTAGTGGGAGGTTATTTCCAGATATTAACATCATCTTTCTGAAGTCAATGGCAGTTATGAGTGCTTCTATGCAGGACACCATTCTGTCTAAACATTTGATAGCCAGTTTTGTACGCTATTCCATCACAAGGAACTTGTGGCTTTCCCCACACTTTCTAATGACTTGTATCTTTTTAACAACTTCTAACATTCTGCAACGTTCCCTCCCTCCTAAGTCTGTACAGTCACTAACAGCTTTCAAGCTGAACCAACCACTGTCATTACTCCAGATTCATTTAATGACCTGCAAATATGCAATGCTAGAAACACCAGCAGCATGTATAACATACACACATCAGCAAAGAATGAGCTGTGAACTCCTGTTTATTCCTCAAAAAAAGTTTTCCTCCTCTTGAACAAACCCATGCATTATACAAAGTCCAAAAAGTACAAGAAAGACAAACAGAAGGAGACATCTCAAACTGTGATGACTAAACACAAGCATCAGATGACATTAAATTATGACTAACATGCATTTCCCAGGTGTAGGTATAAAGAATGTTGTTTCACTGCAAATAGGAGCTAGTGTTTTAACAACTGAATCTTGATCCAGTCTTGGCTTCATAGAAAAAAAAAAAAAAGGAATAAAAAGGAGTTATCCTGTACAACACCTTTCTTTTTACTGGCCAATGCTCCTATCCCATTATATTTCATTTTATGCACAAGTCTGCCATTCTTTTGTGCTTTTTGTTTTTTCTCTAGTTGAAGTCTAAGCCTGCATTTTGTACTATAACAACACAACACTCAAAGATCAGATCCAAGCTATCTTTAGCTATCAAGACTGTGATCTGTTCTCACTGCTCCTCCATCATCATTTCCTTCCTCCAGTCTTTGCATGCAAAGTGTTGTATTTTCTCATACTAATTATTGTCAGATTCAGAGACTAAAAGACCGGCTCAAAGTAAAAGATCCTCCTCAGCTTAAAGGCAGAAAAACCCTCATATTTTAATTAATCTCTCGAGTTGCTGTGCTCAGCATCTAAAAGCTTTTAGCAGAGGTCAAATGAATAAAAAAAATAATGCCAACAAAAGCAAAACAAAAAAACAGAGAGCAAAGCAACAGAACAGAATGCACAGCAGATAACTTAAAAAACACTAAGCTCAGTTGCACAGAGTACCTGAGTAAATCTAAAATAAAACACCCCAAACCTTTACAGCTTCATTAACTCAGATTCCCCCCTATCTTTCCTCCCCTGAGCTTTCTTACAGAAAAGTAAAGGGATTTAGAATATACAGAATTTAAGCCAATTGTGAATTTAAAGAATTCACTAGCATGCTGGAAGAATCAGTTTGCTTACACAAGGCAAGCACAACGGGAGAAGCCCTGCTCAGCCACCTCCCTTCAGCAGCTAACACACACAGCTCCAACAAAAGAGAGCGAGGAACTGAACTGGAAAGTGACACTACCAGGCTGCAACCTCATTCTGCCAACACCCAGAAGCTGATTATGAGGGCATGTGCACAGGAGGTGCTTGCCTCGATTCTTCATCTCGTCCTCCTCCTCTCTCGGTGTGCAAGCGACACCTTTCCCAGCTACTGTGGAGGCGAAGAACTGTCCACAAGGAGAAGCAGGCTAAAGGAGGTTTCCTGAATCAGGAATAAAAGCCCTAGAATGAATAGTATTCATATGTCAAAACAGACGAGCCTTGAGCAGGTGGTGATCTGTCAAGATCTATAACAGAGCTCTGAATCAGTGAACTAGGATGTCTTGGGGAACTGTCTGCAAAAGGTTATGGTGCCAGGCATACTGCACACACCAACATGCAACTAAAATGCAAAGCAAGCATTTCAGAGCTTTTTCAGCTCCTAAAATAATAATTAAAAACCCCAACTGGCAAGCAGGACTCAGCATTAAAAAAAAAAAAAAAAAAAAGCATTAACTTTAATTTCACTTTGTAACTAAAGCTGGGCTTGAAATTCAACATTTTTTTGGTACAGTTCTTTAAAGATGGCTAACAATCTTACCTGATATGACCAACCAATTCAATCAATTTGTGGCTGAAGAAGTAGGCAGTCAGCTCAGACACGTGACTGAGCACTGAACAAACTCCAAAGAGAGTGGTGGTGCCATTCAGGTCTTCCAAGTGCCAGTAAAGAAAGGTGAACACAAAGCCATATCCAAACCCCATGAACCATGCCACGAAGAGCACTGAGCCGTACTGGATACTACACAGCAGTTTAATTAGGTCCCAAAAACTGAAGGACTGCGACTGGCTCATACTGGTAGGAGTGTTATCAGAGGATTCATTGGAGGCACTTCTGTCCACCTGTGAGATTTCTGCCTCTTTTCTCTTACTTTCATCCTGCTTGAAGTGGGCGTAATGAAATCGGAACTGAGTGGCCACAATCAATGCCATTGTCATCAGCACACCAAAAACAATGAAAACTATCCTGTAGTTCTTGTACTCAGGAGCTTTACAACCTTGACCTTCAATAACAACTTCTGTATGGGTATAGTCAATGCCAATTCCCACAGAGAGCATGGCCAGCCCCCAGCCCAGAGACCCCCACATACGCTGCAATCCATACCGGTCCCTGTGTTTGCCAAGGTACTGCAGTGTTACTGTGTCCACAATAGTAACAGAGGAAGCACTGAAGAATTCTCCTATTATGACAACCAGCAGAATGAGTAGAAAGATGGCTTCAACTTCTTGTTGATCATAAACAAGCACAGCTTGGTCAGAAGGCATTGGCTTGGTGGTGGTGGCAGCTGGAGACGTACTCGGCGTCACATTCCCAGGTAAGGCTGGGCTAGCGGTGGCGTTCTTTGAAATTAAATGGGTACTGTTTTCCATCACCAACTCCACATCGTTGCTCTGTGTAGCTAACAGGAATGTTATTTCAGGATTAGCTGTCCCTGTTATTTCCAAAGTGACCGGACTGGAAGTGAGCAGGTGTCTCTTGCCACGAACTTTTGGGGATGAAGTACTCACTGTGGTTAGTGGAGAAGACATCGAGGCGTTCTGCAAAGCTGTTGTTAAAAGGCTGCTTGCATTGGTGGGATGTGCTGGGGGAAGGCCCTTTGGTACACATCTTAAGGTGGCTGGTCTAACAAAACCAATCCCCAGGTTAAATAAAACCCAGCACAAAAGCGAAAAGAGAAGGACAATCTTTCCTTTCTTGAATCGATCTGCCACCACTCCCCAGAAGGGAGCACTGCAAAACTCAATAAAGTACCTGATGCCCACCAGAAGTCCACTCTGACCAGGTGTCATACCCAGCTGCTTGTAATACACAGGCAGCAAGGGGTAGAGGGAGCCATATGCAGAATAGAAGAAAAAATAAAAGACCTTTGAGATCAGAAGATCATTGTTTATTTTGACGCAGTGCTTCTCTAACCAGTCTAGCTCTTCATCTGGGACTGTGGTTGTCTCCGTTGAAGGGGATTCATTCTGAGGTGGCAAGTCTTGATCCTTGGAAATGCCATTGAAAGGATCAGCAAGCACATACTTTCTCTTCTGTTCTTCTTCATCGTCGGTTAGAATGGCAACTTTATCATCAGCTGCCATGGTTTACCACAAGCATCCAGTATCTGGTGACCTCTCAAGGAACTAGGGCTACCCTGTGAACAAATAAAGCACACGATGATAAAGGTACCACATGGGAATAGACCTGCAATGACAGTCACCAAGGACAAAGACAGCTTCTTTTTTGTAAGTGACATTCCTGAGCAATAAACATAATACCAGAGTGGACCTTTTGTCTAGACTACTGGTACATGGTAGCATCATGAAATATTTTATAACCAATTCTATGTGGTTCTCCCAAGAGCATCTTTAACACTGTGCAATAAAACATCTTTCACATTTAGGATAAAGAACAATTTATATATTCAAAGGTACTGTGGCAATTAAATGCTAGCATTTTCAAGTCTTGTCTTTCAAGTTGCCTTTTCTCCTCCAAGGCTAACTGCTTTATTTCCAGTAGTCCATACTATACCAAAGGATAGCCATGATTTCAAAATTAAATAATACAGTCACAGATATATATATGGGGTTTTTTAATTATAAAAACAAATTATTATACAAAGCCTCATGATGGCCTTCAAAAGATTCATCAGTCTCCTCTTGAAACATGATTTTCCAAACACTCCACAACCACTGTGGGAATTGATGGGAGGCTTCAGCTTCTAGGCTGAATGGGAAGAGAGGTGGGAATTAGGATGGGGCTTTAAGATTAACACAAGGGACCCTCAAAATTGGGATAACAACTTCAAAGCCATCAAAGATCTGAAAGCAAAGAAACACAGGGACAGAAAATAAGCAGAGTCCCTACAACGGCATCATCAAGTCTCTAGGAATTTCAAGTATTTTTTTGCACATCAGTACCTTATTCCCACTAGAAGAGCACCACAGAAACTGCAGTCTTCCAAAGCTCAATGTAAAGCACAGCATCATCCCCTTCAAACTAGTCATGCATTGATACTTCTTTCCAGTGCCTCTAAATTATTTAATTCAGAATTTGTTTAAATACTGACAATGGATTTGCAAACTGATGCAAGGCTAATAACAGAAAAGAGATGCCTACATCCACAAGTACATTAAATCAATTGTTTCTTACTGATCCAACACACACGACAGCTGACAGAACTAGCTGCGGATGCATCTAAAACCAGCAGTCCATTAAAATAATCTAAACCTTACACTGTTCAGTGACAGACAAGTCTACAAACACCACAATTAAAAACCCAAACGCTCACAAGGTTTGCATGTGTTTTTCACTTTTAAATGTCATTTCTATGGGATACTATCTACCAGGATCTCTGGTTTCACTTCAAGAGAAAAGGTTGCATAAACATCTCAGACCTTAAATATTCATGTATTCAAGGTCAGAAGTTACTCAAAACGATGCCAGCACATACACACAGACTGCTTTCTTCTTTAGTTCCTTCAGAGACAATCCATATATATAAAAAGCTCTACTAAAACTGCTATACAGCTAATCTTTCAACACTTGAGTTACTGCATCTTCTTCCTCCTTCCCTAACTTTTCTCTGCCCCAGTATCCATCTGCTTCTAACCCACTGCAAGGATTAATCCAAAAGATACACTCCTAGTATTTTGACTAGAACATCTTGGGTAAGAACACTATGAAAAGTATATTTCACAATAATGTCAGTAAATATTTTCCCACCCCGGGAGCATTTCATTGAGTATTAATAACACAGAATGTACTCTCCAGAAACACAACAGCATCAAGACTGGTAGGAGCCATATGGCATTCTTTAATGTTTTGATCACTAGTTTGTTTAGGAGTCAGGTTTTTGAAAGTGATTTCATGTAACAGTTTTTAAAATTCTAAAAATAAATGACTGAAAATGAGAAAACCAACAAAGCAGTATTGTTATTGAAAAATCTACAAAAAACGTAACAATTTATGGAGCTTTCCTTCTACTGAAAAAAAAGCCATGCCAGTCAGTGATTGAATGTGCAGCAAGTCAAACAGATGGAAGAACAACATACTTTTAAGTGAGAAGAGACTAGTTACCCACTGGTTATTTTAACCATAGCTTCAAATGCTACACCTTACCTTTTTGCAAAAACATTTGCAGATCCACAAGAACAGAAGAAGGATAGAACAAAGCATATTGGCAAGTTTAAGAAGAACAATAGAGAACAGGAGTGAGGAAGAAAAGTTCAGATAGTAAACAGATTTCAGTGTCAATTGAAATTTTCACTCTTTTGAGACAGAACACGAGCACAAAGTTTTGATAGAGGACTGTTGAATGTCACCAGTCCAGCCATGAAAAGTGAGACCAGAGAGCTTGCAGTGGTAACATTTCACAGAAAAACAGGAGTAACAGTTTTGAAGCTATCTTCCCTAAACTTGGGTAAGCACACAAACAATCAACAAAGCCCAAGCACACAAACTGGAAGAAACTTCAGCAAAGATCCTGAGAAAACCCCACAAAGGGAAAGTGAAGAGGCTTAGCAAGCAGACAGCACAGCAGATGTACATCACCAGAAAACATCTCAGTCCCCTGACAAACAAGCTTTTGTCTCCCCACAGGTTTATGTTTCCAAACCACTACAAAACTCAGAACAGAGTTTATGCACAAGTGCAGGTGGTTCTTTTCAGATGTAAAGAATATACTTGTTAACCACAAGACTATTTTTCCTTCAAGCTTTCCACAGATACATTTTTTTTTAAGATAAGCACTAGAGTCTATTATTTTTTCTAAGTTTCCTGATACAGATTGCTGCCACCCAGTTTGTTATCTATGCCTCCAGCAAGTCAAAATCCACTTTCAAACCCTTCCATGACACATCTTTCAGCCAGTCATCTTTTGCAAACAGCTACAGTAACTTTTCTACAGACTTTTATCTTTGAGCAACTATTTGAGGAACAGAGGAAAAAGCATTTGTCCCAGGAATTCAGTGATGACAACAGTCATTTCAATGACTGTAATGAGGCTATTTGGAGAGTAGGTGGAAAGAGGCAAATATGGGCATTCTACTTCTAGTTAAGTATCTTCTTGGCATTCTTGCCTTTTTTGTTTCTTAAATCCATCCTCATTTACACTAGCTCTCCTAATAATTAAGAGGATTTCAAGATTAGAAAGGATAAAAAGCTAATCTATTCAAGACAACCTGACATTACGAGGAGTTCCTTAAAAAACGAAGGCAAATTATAATAAGGTCAATAATACATATTATACAAAAAACTCAGCTGTTCCCTTGGAGTCACTCTTCCCAAAACCTTGGAAAAAAAAACACAACACCTCAAAACACCTGCTTTGCACTGTACCTCAGGGAAAAACAAACAAACAAAAAGGCCAATCGACAGATCAGGCTCGGGTAGCAAATCCCTAAACCTCTGAGGGAAAATATCATGACACAGCTTATAGCATTAAAGCTTCACTTGCAGACCAACAGAAAGTCAGATTTGGGGTGAAGGAGTATTGCTGCTTTGAAATCAAGTTTAATTTAGCATGTATATTCCATTCACTGGGCTTTGAGAATTAAGAATCACAAGGCAGAGCCTCGAAGTCAGGGTCTGGGTGTACACTGAATGTAGAAGAACAAACAAAACCCACAGAACAGCTCATCAGAAGACAGTGCAAATCAACAAGAGTAGCTCAACCTGTTTAATACATAGGGAAATCACTGTAGAAGATTCATATGTATACAGGCTCGGAAAACATACTCTAAGAGTAGAATTTCAGAACAGGAATCATTAATTAATCTCTCAAGCAACGTGCAGCTGTAAGAACATGGCAGACCGGCTTGCTCTTTGCATTGTGTGGATAAATCAAAGCCAGCCAACATGGCATCACATGTTACTTAACCCTTTCAGACTTTCACTGACTAGCAAACTGACTTTGTAGCAAACACATTAAATTCCATATCCAGTTTTCACACAAACATTTTTTTAAATCTGCTAATAGAAAAAACGTTTCTGGAATAAACCTTTCAGTCACTAGTTACTGTTTGATTCAAGATGAGGCCTGTGCTAGAGAAGCAGACTTAAAAACTATCTGTCTTCCAAAGAAAGATCACCTCACCCCCTTGCCTCGTTGATCTAAACTACAAAACCTCTGGATCAAAGGCTTTCTGCTATGCTGTGCAGCATCTCTCAGAATTAAGCCCCATATTGAGCAGGCCTACAAGGCATCGCTGTCACAAACATAAATAATAGACCATATCTTCCATTTCCAAGCAAATTTCACCCCTAAGGAAAAGCCTGCTGCTGTTGCCTGTGCCCATGCCAAAAAGGAGGAGAATATTATGCAAACAACTTACATCAAGACAGAGAACTGCACAGACTTTGTTTGCTCTTGAATCATGTCCCCAGACCTCTCTCTCTCAGGTGTGCCAGCCTCCAGACAGAGCCCTTGGAAGGGCTGTCCCCTGCCAAGCCATACAGACTAGCTCAGGTCAGGCTGACCCACCTGCCCACATCACCATCCCCTGCCCTCCAAAGGCAAGCAGTGCTCCTGTGAGGCCCCAGCACGGACACCTTACTCAGAATTTATAAACTCAGGAATAAATCACACTTGGTGAAGTAACTTGGTGCTGGGCAATATATTTGTTTCAAATGTCAAATGAGACATTAGCGTTGTAACCTTAACCACCATAATCCAGGTTTCCATGAAGTGAAACCACCTCTTTCTAAAACACTTATCTCTTATTTTGTGAAGCTTGGCATGCATTTAATGTGTTGGTCTATAGGCTTTTCTACTTTGTTCGATATGTATCTAAAACCTCCCATACTTTGACACACTGTCAATTAGATTGAGAGACTACAGTATGTCAAGATCAGGTTTATAATAGGTTTAATGCACTTTTTAATATGTCTGAAGTTGCTAAGTTGATATAATAGTGCTAGTATTAACATTAAAGAAGCCAAGAACACCATCAGATCCTCATCTGCTAAAGGAAAAACATCTTAGGACTCTTGCTTTCCAACCATGTTTTCTGATTCATGTGTGCAAATTAAGATGCCCCAGTAGACTCTATTTTTTAATGTTTATTTTGAGCCGCATTCGCTTCCAATTTTTTCACCAGTTTTTTGATTTACCAACTATAGACCCGCACTGCCAAGGTTTACACTTCATGAATGACTGTAAACAACAAACGTGCCTTCAACCACAGCACAGGGAAGTGCCCGGAGCAGCTGAAGATGAATTTTAGGTTGCATTTCAGTTGTGCCTGCTAACTGCTCATGACTAACCACAGCTTCCTCATGTTAGGTCCTCACACCAGCAGCTTCTGCTCTCATATTCTCACTCCACCTGTGAATTAATTTTATTTAAACCTTCTTCAGATTTTGACTAGGTTTGTCACTGCTATCATTCTTAAAAAGAGGATTATTTTCTTTTCCCTTACTGCCCAGTGGGTCTTGGGAGAACACAAACAATAACATAGACTTCTTCGGAGAATACAAGCAATAGCATTGATGTCCTCTTTGTCCACTGTTTATACCCAGGGACACAAATACAACTAAAAACAGGCAGTGCACAAAACTAGCATTTTACAGCCTTTTTCCTTGGACATTACTAAACACAGTGGACAACTAGAACCTCTGTATCTTAGCAACATAATAACCTTTTGGGTGAGTTTTTACTGAAATACTTCAACGCTGTGTTCAAACAGCCATCCTCCTCTCTGCTAAACCCAAGTTTATCACTCTTCAACACTGCATTTTTCATTAAGAAGTCATTTTTAAAAGAGCTGCTGTTAAAACCCCACAGCTGCTGACCACCTCTGGGTGTCAAACACAGGGTCTTAGTTCCATCTTTACACGCATCTATAACACCTACGGTACTGATTTTACTAAACAAGCACCTGACCCTACGCTTGTTTTAATAAACAGAGCAGCAAACGACCACCTGCTTATTAAAAATCATTGCATGTTACGGACCAAAGCAACGGAGCGGCAGCCCCCCCGGACGCTGGCAGCAGGGGCAAGGCCAGGGGTGCCCTGTGAGCTCCCAGGGGACCCCCCCAGCGACCCCGGCACCGCACCCGCTGCTCTCCCGGGTCCCGGCGGTCCCACCTCCCCCGGCCTTCCAACCGGGTCACCGCTCAGCCACAACGAGCCACCCCCGGGAGCGCCGGGCCGGCTGAGCAGCCGCTGAGCGGCCCCGGCACAGGCGGGGGGGGCCG
>NW_009952874.1:1481389-1484418 GCF_000747805.2 Chaetura pelagica | reverse complement strand
AGGGCGGCTCAGCTCCGTGCCGAGCTGGTCCTGCCCCTCCGCTGGGCCACGGGGGTGGAAACTGCGCCTGGGGAGCGCTCCTGGGCCCTGAACAGCCCCGTGGCGTGCCCGGGGCTTCCTGCTCCTCAGGAGCTTCAGGGATGTATCGCAGCGCAAAGGGTGAAATCATTACCTCTGGTGCCTTCCGCGGCCACTGGCATCGTCCCTTCAGGAGTTACGTCCAAATGAAATTACATGAACGCGTCAAACAACAGCAACACAAACGTGTCCCCCCCCCCCCCAGTAGTTGCTGGAAAGCAGAGGCAGGGGCGGTAACTTCTGAGCCGCTCCAAGCTCAGCCGGGTTAGGTGCAAGAAGGGCAAGGCCAGCCCAGGGCTGGAGGTGTTTGCCGGCCCCAGACGGAACGGGAGGCAGGGAAGCTGTTTGAGGAGCAGCTCAAGCGCTCAGTGATCGGGTCCGGATCTCAGACCGGGCCGTGGTCCAGGCGGTCACAGGAGCCCATGGCCTCCCCTCAGGGGCACAGGACCGGCCTGCAGACACCAGGAACAGCGACAGCACAGGGGAAATTAATTACCACTGGCATCTTCTCCCTCCCCTTTCCTCAAGGAACCAAACCAAACCAAACCAAACGCATTATTTTGCCCAAGGGAAGAAGCTGAGAGACAACTACAGGTTTGCGTAACTGAGGCGGGCAGAGAAGAAGGGGAGCACCGAGGCTGTTGGACCCGTTTGAGTCCTTCCCAGTCCCATGGGAAGCAGTGCTCTCCCAGGCTGCCCCCCTGGCAGGCTAACAGGGGATGGGGGATCAGTTTTGCACATGGATACCGAGGCCACGGAGGGCACCACTGACTGAAAGCAGGAAAGGCCCCTCAGTGAAGGAGGCGGGGGACAAAAGCTGAATTCCGTAGGAAGATGACCTGGGGCAGGAGAAGGCTTGTTTATCATCTGTCTCTGGAAGGATTTTTCAAGACTCTTCATCTCTGCGAATCTCCCCCGCAGCTAATTAATGGCAGGAGGAAAACGCGTCTGAGGAGCCCAGGCCTCCTGCAGCCCTGCCGAGCTCTGAGAGACAACTGCCAGCTCACAGGGCAGGGGTTCCATTGCAAATCGTCACCAGGTGTCAGCTCCAACCAAAAGGATTTAATCACGACGGAGACTTTTTGGCAAGTTACTACAAATGCTTTTAGGGAGAACGTGTTATTTTAAGTAATTTCCAGTAATTTGTCTGTGAACTGAAGAGGAAAATCTGATCTTTGTAGCTGCAGACTACACTGACTGGAGCCATAAAAGCCATCTTTCCTTAAACCCTGGTCACTCAGCATTGCATACACGGGGACCCCCCCCACTACACACAAAGAATGCAACCACCTTCTGCACCTTGGCTTGGATTATCTTTTCCTGGAGCTGTGCCTTTAAGGAGTTACACCCTGATCATCCTCCCCTCCTTCTACTTGGTTTCTGAAGGGCCAGTGATAATTTCATTTAAAAAAATACAAATGGATTGCTCTCTGAATGGAGGACAAAATGAGTAACACTTCTTTGCAGGCTGTTGCATAACTTGGTACATGAACAAGAACTTGCAGCCGATGACCAGAATATAGAATATAACCGATACAGAGTAATTCACAGTATTTTCTTCATAGATACATATAAAAATATAAAACATAGAAATGGTTTCTTATTTAAATTAAAAGCTCAACCCAGTACCAACTGAGTTAGGTCACATAGCTCAGTCTGGAGTCTGCTGCCTCCTTGCACTAAGCATCACTTCAAAAGAGCCTTCACCTTGGGCAGCTAATTAAAGTACAAAGTTTTCTATTAAAACAGTTGCTAGTAAAAACATTACAGAAAATATAAAGCTGAGTCAGGTGTAAAACCATTTAAATTCACTGACCTCTGGGATCAAGCTCTGAATCACAGTAAAATGTGATATAAGGAAAAACTACCAAACAACAGGATTTTTCTCTTAGGTAACGGATAGAGTGACACTAATAAATATGTACCTGGATATTAGAATATTCAGAAATAATACTTAATAAAATACATACAATTAATACATATCCATGGCATATAATAAACACTTTACTGTAAACCTGAGTTAAACTTGTCCATGAAATTGAAAGAATGCCTGTGGATTTCTGGGGGCTTTTGGTTCAATGCATGTGTTACTTCATAAAGATTGCAATTTACATGTCCTGTACCACTTTACCATATACCCTGGTGAGAGTACTTGCCATAAATAGTTATAAATGCTTCACTGCTTAAAAAAGCAACCAAACAAAACCTTCAACATCTAAAAGAAAGCCCCAAATAAACGGAAAAAATAAAGCAGCTATTTTTAAAAGTAATATGAACAAAATTACATACAAATACCTCCTGGAATTGTACATTGCTAACTATAGTAGATTTTTCTTGTGAAGGACTCAGTGGTGTCCACTGACTCAGTAACTTGTTCCTTAGGTTAAAGGAAAAATTAAACAAATATAACATGACACATAAAACTTTCATGGAAAAGCATTTGGTAAATATATGCATCTTGTGCTGATATTTTCCAGTAATGGCAATGGTAAAGTAGATGGAGTTTGAATTTTAATGTGTAGGAAAACTTACTGGTTTCTTTCAAAAGCTAGAGCTGTACTTTGAAATCAAGAATTTCTGGTTGACACAAAATATCCTGCTGTCCTTTAGCAGCTTTAAACTCTGAGCCAAAGGAAAAAAGTAATAATCTTTTACATCAGTCAGATTAGAAAGATCAGTTGAAGGTGAGATTTGCACTGCTAGGACTTGCTCCAGAGTAAAATGCAGACAACATAAAAGCTTTCCTTTCCATCAGACCTTGAATATAATTTGTGTACCTTGAGCAAGCTGACTTTTTTAGTCACTCCTTTACTAGGAGAGACACTACATTAAGGCAACTATGGCATTATTTTCTTCCTCTTTAGGAAGTTCTTCATAACACACCAGTATATACATATCCCAACAGAAGTCAGGGAAGAAGTTAAGTCATTATGAGGAACAAAGTGACCTTT
>NW_009952874.1:1467667-1481330 GCF_000747805.2 Chaetura pelagica | reverse complement strand
TACTCTTTCAAACACTAAAAGCAACTATATTACCAGTAAGAGAAAAATTTCACAGGAGGAACTGAGAAGTAGTCACCCAGTGAATTAGTAAATCATGCACAGCTGCATGTAATGGTGACTGAGGACAAAATACTCACAGCTGGTAAGACATGGAGCTACTGTTGCAGTGCTCCCTCTGGTTTGGCAGGAACTGGAGGATTCCCTTCCTCTGATTTATAACCTAATGCTCTTAAAGTATGACATTCATTAGCAAAGAGAAGGCAAAACAATGTGCAAAACCAAATACTAGTTACAGAAACTCTATTTACTATCACTGTTTTTTCTGTGTGTATATACATACTTTTTCCTATTGCATGGGTCTTCTTTCCCCCCCAAAAAAACCCCAACAAAAAAGATTTGTGTTTGCATGGTGTCTGCTTATACAGTTGTAAACTTTTTTCACCCCAAGAACCTCTGAACCCACCGTCAGGTTTCAAATTTGGTGTGCAGTGACAGTCTCACAAGTACAAGGTTGTGTGAACATCAGTTGCTGGCAAGGGAGAGAGAGAGGTAAGGGAGTGTCCTCCACGCAAGGAAAGCCCCCAGCATGAACTCCACAGGGGCTCCTTTAGGCCAGGAAATGGTTGTTTGTAGCTGAGCAGCAGTTAAGTTACCTTGTGAAGAACCGGGGGTCAGGTGTAGGGAAGAGAGGAGAGAACTGGAGGAAAGGGAGCAGGAACAGCTCAGGCTTTTAGAGGGGTGGAGACAAGGGAGTGGATTGTAAAAGCCTGAGAAACCCACATGAAATAAAGCTTGATTAGTTTAGCTGTCCACAGAGCACATTGTTTATGTTGGGCTGCTAACGTTGATGCCATTGATTATTTGCAAACACAGATGACCTTGATCCTGTTACAAGCTCCACTGGTACAGACTGGAGGGTGTGCAAAGCCCCAGTGGCTCTGTAGTCCAGGCAGGAGCTAGAGACAATTTACATAATTTATCCACTGAACCTGCAATGAATTCTGCATGGGGCTGTCTTCATGGAGGGAGGGAGGCTTAGCTGTCCAGAGCTTTGAGATGGATCTGCTTAGACCTTGTCTTACAGTCAGGTGCCCAGAAAAGACCAAACTTCTAAAGCTTAAACCATCCCCACATGCACGCACATTTTATTCTAAATAAATCCTAGAAATGTTAAAATAAAAATTCAAAATTACTAGGGCAGATGGAACAGTTAAAAATATGAGAGATACACCCACCTCCTCTGTCCACTCTGTCCTGGCAGGATGGGTCCCTGCTTCCACACTTGGCTCCAATAACAAATGTATGCCTTCTACACTGTATTCTGAGTGTACCAGGTGACCACTGAGCTTAACGTGTACTGACATTTTAATAATTGCAGGGATATGATTGAGGAATGTCAAGCTGACCAGTTCTCTCTGATCCCTAGGAAGTTCCATCCTTCTGTCCCTTCTGTCTCCTCTGAGAGCAAAGGGGCTTAGCAAATACTGGCATTCAAGCAAGGAATTCTTTGATAACATTGTCTTTTACATCCATGAAAAATGCATGGAGGGTCGATATCCCTGTTTTCCTGATCACTAGACAATTACTTGAGGTCAATGGGAATTTGAGTTCTCAGCTTTTGACTAAATTAAGTTTCTGAAAATAGCTTTTGAAGGAAATACCATACCAATGCACAGCAAAATATTCCCTGACCAAAACAGATTTAAATTGAGGTTGAGTATTCTACATATTGAAACAATGTTCAAGAAAATTACTTCTGATTTTACACAGCATTTTCTATTCTTCTTCTTTAATCCAAGGAATCGGTCTCAGCATTTATATGGCCAAAAGAAAAATAATTGTATATCTCTCAGCCTGTCTTCACAGCAGAGGTGCTCCAGCCTCTGCTGGAGCAGATCACAATGCATTCAAGATAGGACTGTAGTGTTCTCAGTGGAAAGCTTCAGAACATCTGTTTATTTCAGCATCTGAAGTAGAAGATGAAAATAAATAAGAACAAAATCTCAGAAGATATTAATAGTTCCATACTTATTGAGCTCATTAATAATTACATTGGATTCCTCCCCCGCAGTGTTTCTTTTCCACACCTGGAATCTAAATTGTTGACAGTGGAAAAAAACAACATATGTTTAGTTTTCAACAAAATATTTAAGTTTAAAGAACCTGATTCTGCAGTGTTTACTGGCCTAAACCTCTGTTAAAACCAGTGATGGTTGGAGGCACAGGTGTGTGTAGGGCTGGAGGAACAATGCCACACCCAGGTATCAGGTGTCTGTGCAGGACAACTACTTGTCCTCCCAATGTCAGTTTGGAAGTGTCAGTGGGATCTAAATGACAAAGGGAGTACTTAGGTGGAAACAAAAGGATATTGGACTGTTTCCCAGTTTTAACTTTTCACCACCTTGTTGGATAAGGACAAGGTTTCAACCATATGCTGACACTTGACTGAAGTTAAGGCATTTTGGAGCCAAAGTGGAAAGAGGAAGCAAAACTTGATGAACGCTACCAACTTGGAGCATACGAGTACTGCCAGAAAAACGATGGTGTCAACGTTGTATGTTCTGATTTAGTGGCTCTACAGTGTCTAAAAGAGTGATTGCCTCTTGTGTTTTAGCTTGGCAGCAAGGAACAGCCAGGTGCCTCCTTCTCGTGTCATTGATCTGTGACCTGGCAGAGACGTCACTCCCTGCTTGGCACCGTGACCAGAAGTGTGACCTGATTCCACCTGGCTGCTCCTCACTGCTGCACAGGGAGCACGGGTTCCTCTGCTGCAGCTAACAAAGCATTTCAAACTGAGCACCTCCACTCTGGGAGACATCTGAAATCTCAACCCACATTAAATTTTTTTTCAGCTAACCTTTTACAGTATTTCCATCCTCTTTGTCTCTTGCAGGTTGTAATCTATTTATAACAGCTCAGCTATTTCTAAACCTCAAGCAGACAGAAAACTGATGTGTCATTGTAAGGATGTGCCTTTGAAATAGTTGGGTGGGAAAAGAAAAAAAAACACACAGAAATGTGACAAGAGCAGAAAAATAGGCTTTGTCTATGTAACAGTATTAACATTTCTTACCTTTTTGTCTTTACTGTATCTCATTACTTCCTAAATCAGCACAGAATTATGAATTCTAAGCACCTGTGCTTTTAAAAGTAATTTACTAATCCCTTTTCTTCTTTCCACTCTCTTTCCTCTCTTCTGTTAATAGCTGGGAAAAGGTCTTCACGGTTGGACATGTCTATCTGCTTGTAGGATGTAAAACCTGGATGCCTGAGCACTTCTTCTGTTGCTGCACTGTGCTGTTACCTGTTTAGAACCAGAAGGTTCAAAACTGTCAAAGTACTTATGAGGGGAGGAAAAAAAAAAAAAGAAGAAGAAAAAAGATTGTAAGTGCAAAACCAATTGCAAAGTAAGAAAGGATTCTATTTTTGTATAATATATGGAATTTTTTTTTTTCACACAGACTGAAATTCAGACATGGATCCCATATGAACGATAGGAAAAAAAGCAGCATCATCTCCTCTTTTAAAAAATAATACATTAGAGTTGGAAAAGGTTCAGAGAAGGATGCTGGAAAGTTTGGAATTACTTCTCTGCCTGCAACAGCCTAGTAGCCTAGTATTCACCAGTCAGAAAAAGAGGCAGCTTAGCAGGGCTAAACCAGATTTAGAAAATTATCAGTTGGAGAAAGCTAGACAAATGCATGGAAGAGAAATCCCCAGGTTACTGGATGCCACTACATCCACCTTAGGAGTCCCCTGAAAACAAGTGGGAGCTGTTTGTCCTGTTCTTACTTTTCCCCTTGCAGCCCCTCAGAGACATTTTTGGGAGAAGGTGTCCTGGGCTAGTCAGCCCTTCTGTCTGACTCAGCAGGGTTATTTTTATGTCTTTTTGTTTCTAAGAACTGTAATCTTCTGGGCAACAGTTAAGAGATTAGAATAACAAAAAATCAATGGTTGTCAAACATTCTGTACCACAATTTATTTTCCCGTCAGTTTTTCAAAATATTGTGCATTCTTATCATCAAGTGTTTCAAGTAAACACCAGATCTGTTTTTGCTGAACATCTTTGGACTGCTGGTGGTTCCATGGGCCCTCAAGATCCCTAGGCCACCATCTAATAAGTGCTACTAACCCTCATGCTTTACTTTGAACAATAGCTTAAAAATGTACTGAGTTAGGAAGGCATTTTTCCTACTCTGTGGAGCCACTCTAATGTAATTAAACCAGTATCATTTCCTACTAGTGCAGCACACAAGTGCCAGGAGAAGCCAGAGCAGCTGGCTCCTTCTTGACACCATTCATATCTAAGTTAGAAAAAGAGTAATGAAATGGTCCTTGTGTCTTCCATAGCCTTGGTCACTGATAGCAGCAACTGCAGGAAAGTTTAAGGAAAGCCTAAGGTCTCTCTGTTCCTTCTTTCTTTGTAGCATCTGTGCTGAATAATATCACTATGAAGAGTGCAAATCCCATCAGCTCAAAACTGTAGATTTTTTTGTTATTCATGATGTGGTGGAACAGAAAAGTTAAATACCCTAAACACGACAGAGGACAAGAGTGATTCAGTCCTCCTGATGCCTAAAAACCCTTCAGACAGCACTCTCAGAAGTAAGACTTCTAACCTTGAATATTCCCCAGTAAACTGGGTTATTTATAATTTAATGTGGCAAGAATGTAGATGTGTGTGGACATAAATACACATGACACATAGGCTGCCTGTCTACGCTGTATGTCACTTTCAAAATCACTAATTTAAGCATTAACTACCATTCCAAATAGTAATACTGGAGAAGAATTTTAAAGGCCTCAAACTGTAATATACTTTAAATTTTAACCCAACAGCACCAAATTGTAACTAAATGGAGTATCACTAAAATGAAATGCAGCAATTGGTTTACAAAACCTGTCTTATCTTACCCATCTTTGAATTTATTAGCTAAACAAAACTGGTAAACGTCTGGACTCTGAGCTGGGTGGGGGGGTGATCTTGCAGCAACAGTGGCTGAACAAATACACATGGTTTATACACAAAAGGTTTGAAAGGAGGAAACAGGTATTGGAAGGTTGGCTAATAATTAACTCAGGCCTATCTGGTAAACAGAGACAGAAAGTGAACTGCACTACATTTTCAACTCTGCAGAGCTGAACTTTCATTTAGCTCTTTACTGAGCTGAAGCACTTAAAAACCATGGCTGAGCTAACAGCTTTTTTTGAGATAGGTAAATACTGCCCACATTCTACAGGTTAGATATGTGTGAAAGATGAACACTGATCTGCAGTTCCCCTTCCTGGACAAGAAACATGAAAGTTACACAACATGGGTCACTAAATTCTTTGGCAAAATGTTTCCAGGTATTTAGCATGAAGTGACATCTTCCAGGAAGGATGTTTTCTTCACCTCCTAGAAACAACTCCATGTATTCCTGAGAGATCTGCTTCTGGTTGCTTCTCTTCATTGAGAAAGTCACAATTTGTTGCTACAGCCATTTTGTAGTGAATAATTATGCATTTTTTTACTTCTGTAAATACTAGGGGTTTGGGTTTTTTTACTTAAAGAGTGAAGAAGTTGGGAAATTCTCAGATAGGTGGAAAATCTCCTCAGAAGAAAAGATGACTGAAATACTTCTGATGGAGTGTGACTGAGTGAGTGCATTTTAATGTGCCATGGATTTGTTTGTCCTGTGATAAAAATCCCCAGTGTCTCCTTCTGTGGAAGTGGGTAACACCTGATGGATGGCAGCACTGCAGGCTTGAGTGTGAAGCAATGGCCAGGTTATTTGGTTAGCAAGAAAAAGTTATGTGTCCCTTCTATCATACATTGGAGATTCTGGTCTTTGTAACAGTTTACAGAATAGTTTGTTTTGTTTTGTTGTTTGTTTGTGTTTTTTAAGAAGCAGAAAATCTATTCCATGTGTTGATTGCTAAAGCAACAGAGAAATTCAAAGCATGTGGTATCTGAATCCCTCTTCCTCTGGATCCCACAGTCCTGGGTCATTGTGCTACGTGGCATTTTCTGATGTGTGCACTGCAAACATACAGAAAAACTCTACTTATGCTTTAGCTCTGTCTTTTGTGCCATGACAAGATGTCATTTGTTACCACCAGTGTATAACATCTTACTGCTCCAACTACAGAGTTAATGTCACTATCACAATGGGAGGGCAAAGGTTCATTTCTTTACTTTACAGAAGGGAGAAATAAAGTAGAAAAGTGAAAAAGTTACAAACTTAGTTTTCAATGTCTGCTTCTTCTGACTAGTTAAAGAATGTTGGAAATGGTATGTTGCTGTTGCAATTAAGATGACAGACAGCTGTACCTGCATGAAGCTCGTCGATGGTGAATAGTTCGGAAGTCTCACAAAAGCTACAGGGATGCCACAGGAAAAGGAATGCACAGTCCAAATGTGCTTCGTGATTCTTCTGCTGAGTTGTGGGGGGAAAAGACAAAAAAGCATTTCCATTAACATTTCAGACTGAATATCAATTTTTATTTTTATTTTATTTTTTTTTCCCCCTTAAAATAAAGTCTCTGCTTCTTAGAAGATTGTTTAACTTCAGCATAAAACAAACAAAACACTTTTCTTGTTGGTGCTGGCCAGAATGTTCTCTTTAATTTTTTTTTAGGTTACAAATGTCAATAAAACAACTTTTCAGTGTCTTAAATTGATGAAATAACGTTCCAGGCTAATTCTATATGGTGCTATGTCTCCTAGGCAGAAGCACGGCCTTTAATTCCAGCAACAGATTTGTGTGGTTTAATATCTTGGCAGGTCCCAGACTGAAACCCTGCCCTTAACTCCTGCAGTTAACCATACAACAAAGCATCTTCTCACTCCCAGAGCCTGAAGAACTGCTCTTAGTAACAGTACTGTAAGGTAGTGCCTGCTTTTTCCTTGGCAGACAGGGGTGTGTCAAAGTAAGAATAAACCACCCCGTGATGCATGTTATTTCTGAAATAATTACGTATTCCTATATTCTGGTCTTAGCAGTGTGAACCTTCATTCCAGCCTGCCAGGGCAGAGACAGGCAGCAGGAGAAGAGGGACTATCCAGGTCTGAACCAGGCACTCCAGGGAAGGGGGATCTCCCATGTGGTCACCTAACGCTGCCCCTTTCCCAGCTATCCAGGGCTGGAAGTTCCCAATAAAGGGCTTTTCCAGTGGTGTGTTCCCTGCTGAGCTCCTTTCCCACCCCAGCCTGCCTGGCAGGGCTGGGCGGGAGCAGCCGTGGTGCTGGGGGTGGTGATTCTGGGATTGAGGGATGGTCCTGGGATGGATCCTGCATGATAATGGGATTGATGAGTCTGGGATCGATTTGTGACCCTGGGACCACTCGATGAGTCCTGATTGATTGGTGATCCTGGGCTCGATTGGTGATCCTGGGATGGATCAGTCAGTGATTCTGGGCTTGATGCCATCATCTTGGGATTGATGATTCTGGGAATGATCTACGATTCTGGGATCGATAGGTGGTTCTGGGATGGATCTGGGATTGGTCTCAGAACAGGCTTATCAGTCGACAGATGTAAAAATCTCGATCCCAGGAACATCAATCCACCCCAGAATAGTTGATCGATCCAAGGAACTTCAATCTGTTCCAGAATCATCGACATCAGGTGCCTCAATACATCCCAGAATCATCGATCCCAGTATCACCAATCAAACCCAGAGTCATTGGTGCCACAATCATCAGTTCATCCCAGAGCCATCGATTCCAGGGTCATCTGTCGATCCCAGAATGAGTGATCTCGGGATCATCAATCCATCCCAGAGTCATTGCCACAGATTCATCAATCGAGCCAATAATCATTGATCAAAGGGTCATCAATCCATACCAGAATCATCAATCCCAGGGCCATTAATTGACACCAGAATCATTGGATGGCCCCAGAATCACTGATAGATCCCAGAATTGTAGATCATTCCCAGAATAATCTATCCCAAGATGACGCATCAAGCCCAGAATCATCGATCGACCCCAGGTTCTCCCACCAATCCTGGAATCATTGATCGACTGCAGGATCACCAATCAATCAGGACTCATCGAGTGGTCCCAGGGTCACAAATCGATCCCAGACTCATCAATCCCATTATCATGCAGGATCCATCCCAGGACCATCCCTCAATCCCAGAATCACCACCCCCAGCACCACGGCTGCTCCCGCCCAGCCCTGCCAGGCAGGCTGGGGTGGGAAAGGAGCTCAGCAGGGAACACACCACTGGAAAAGCCCTTTATTGGGAACTTCCAGCCCTGGATAGCTGGGAAAGGGGCAGCTCCCGAGGCACAGGCAGCAGCCCCATGGGGCCAGGGATGCTTTAGGTGACCACATGGGAGATCCCCCTTCCCTGGAGTACTTTTCTCTTGCCCCTTCTTCCCCTCCTGCTCCTCCTCTCGCTCTTTGTTGTGTGTGGTTCCTTCCACACAGAACAGATGCCTCTTCTTTCTCCTCCAGCACAGGCAGGAGGACGCAGCCAGGACCAAGAAGTCCCCACTCCTCCACCTGGAGGACAGAGGGGCACCAGGCCAGCCCCCCCCAAGAATCTCTCCACGCCACCACCGGACCCCCAGCCCTCCTCCCTCACCCACTTCCTAAGAGGCAAATCTGCAGCCCTGCTCTGTGAAACGGGCCTGCCAAACTGCTGTGTCCTGATGGGAAGGTACATACAAGATTCTGCACCAGCATTTTATATGGAAAGTCTGTTGCTTGTGAGAAATCTAAGCAAAATTAATTTACAGGTAGAGTTTTGGATCAAGAAGAGCGCATGTAACTAACTCGAGTTAGGACAAATTGGATTAGGATTACATATTGTAAAACCTGTGTTCCATCTAGTTAAGTCAAACCAAGTCAAAACCTGAAAGCTGCTCTGTACCCTTGGCTTCTGGAGTCTATCAGAGACACTTCTGAAGTAACAGCAGTACCACTTGGCACTCTACACCACTAGTCCTACAAGTTCTGTTTTCCTGTGCTGGTTTCACTGCTATTTTCATGTAATACAAGCACCTCAAAGAACACACTGTTAACATAAATAAACTTGAATTTCATTCCTTATAGAAGCACAAATTTAGAGTAAATCTTGAATTAACTGATATTCTGAGATAGTGCTATTTCAAGAGGTCCAACGGGAATGTTATTTTGAAATAGACCCACACTGTGTGAAAACCACATGCCTTTTGCTCTTCCTACATACAAACAGCTCTGACTCTCACAGAATCGAGCACGTAACATCGTAAGCAGAACAAGAGACATGAAGACACAAGGGCATGCAATACAAATATTATTTGCTAAGCAGACTTCTGAAGTCTTGTAGGCAAGCTTCCCTGCGTGAGGAATGCTGGCTGCCACTGCACCAACACTTGCATTGCCAGGGAAAAAAAAAACCCGAACAACTCCTCAGTTTCGTTCTTTCCAGACCTGAGAAACTCAACCTTAAGAACTAATTATACACCCAAAGATGCACTCAGCATTAAGATATCCTTGGGGGATTTTTCTTGGTCCACTAGAAGTAACTGTCCTACCAACAGAAAATGCACTTTCCTCTGGCCCCATTCCCACACACACTCCCTACAGCTCTTTCCACCCACGCTACAGCTCTTTTTAACTGAGTTTAAAAAGCTGAGAGAGAGAGAGAAATGTGCTGCTGCTGCTGCTAGTTCTCCTCCCCGGCAGGTGGGCGGGTTGGTAGCTGGTCACTTTTCTGCAGCATGTCTCATTGTTGGATGCGTGGGAGGTGGAGAGCAGGAGGGGAAGGACTGGGTCCTCCTGGGAGGGGAGGTGTATCAAAGCAGGGGGGCAGCAAACAGCCCCTTCCCACCTGCACAGGAGCAACTACATGCCAACGAAAAGCCAACACAATAGATCTGCGAGCAGCGCTTTCCAACCCGTGGCCCTAAAAGGTGCCAAACAGCTTGAGTCTCAACACCAAATTCAGGGGTGATCTCTAGGAAGAGAACGTTTTTTCACCCGCCAAGAAGAACAGACCCGTGGGGAGGGAAGGGGGAAGGGAAGAGGGCGTTCCTTACAGTTATGGCTCTGTACGTGGGTGGAGGGTGGTTCGACCGGAGGAGTGACAGATTGCTTGTGGCAGCAGGGAAGAAAGATGTAGGAGGGTGTTTGCCCAGGGTTCTGTCTAACCTAGGAGGTACTGGCAGGGTGGATGCATCACCAGTGGTATGTCTAACCCAGAGGGGTGGGAGGGAGGAACCCACCTGTGGATGGACCTTGCCTGGGGTCCTCCCTCCAGGCCCCATCCACACAGCAGCGTCTGCAGCAGCACCCGCAGCTTCCCCCATGCCCCTCTGAGGCCACAGGAAAATGGAAACTGCTTCCCTCACACATTTTCAGTATGGATTTGCTTTCATCCTTTTCCAAATACTTCTGGTTTCCCACTGGTAAGATGCAAATTAACTGGTTAATAAAAAAAAAAAAGGGGGGGAGGGAAAAGAAAGAAGGATGTTGTGGTCGTCATTCCCCCTCGCCCCACACACTTTCTTGTTGCAGGGGAAACTCACTCCTTCATGCCAGTAGTGGTGCCCTCACCCCAAATCTAAGATTTCAGATGTTATATGGATGCATTATTTGAAAAGCCTCTGACTAAGAGCCCTGGGGAAGGCACTCTTTTCCCATGGGATTACTCACCATACAGACAAAAGCAAAAATTTTCTTCCCCGCATTATGTATGCATTTCCTGCATCTCAGTCCTCCCCTGGGCTGGCCTGTTGTTAAAGGCTAGAGAAAGAGATTCGTTTTCCCCTTACTAAAGGCTGGAGAAAGAGATTAGTTTTCCCCTTACTTAGGTCTACTTCTACTCTTACTGATGCCAGTGGAAGACTCTCCACTGCAGTACTGGGTGTCCATGTTGGAGGAAGGAAATCTGAACCTGTGTCGTGTGTGGAGGTGTTTTAGAATATTGTCAACTGTGACTGGGCTAAGAAAAAAACAACTGAGAATTGCTTGTCAGTACCCTAATAACCGGTTAGCAGGGAAGAACTGGAAAGTTTCCCATTCTGTTCCTCAAGCCTTCACAGACTTGTTTTTCCGTATCTTCATACCCTGTAACAATGCACTTAGTATCCACACACAAATTAAATGTTAATTGTTAGACCAGCAGAGGAAAATATTACATGTGAAGGAGGCCCGGACGCAGGAGCATGGGACATGAGGAAGCACCTGTACCACTTATTATCTGGTCTTGGTGAACTACAATGGGAGCTGAGAGTGCTACAATTAATGATTAACTAGCAGTACCTAGATGGCATACAGAACACAGCTGAGCTGCTCTTGGAATCCTTGTGAGCAAGAGCTCCCACATTCTGAAGTTCAAAACAAACCCCAAAAACATCCTCTCAAGTCTAAAGTCCTCCTACAGTCTGCAACTTGTTTTCTCTTTCCAAACTTGCTGAACACACTGCCAGGAGATTTCTCTAAGGGAAGGAATTACAACCTGTCATTCTGCCTATTGCACTTCTAGTCTCTAAGTCCCTGGCTTTGTTACTGGTAGTGCAGCTAACCCCTAGTACAGCCAGTTTCCTGAAGCCCTTTTTGCTCATAGCAGTATCATCCATAATAGGTTAAAGGTTATCTCATTCTGCTTATTTCCATGTGACTCTATTATTTTCCGTCTTTTCCCTATTTCTACTTATGGAAGTGTTTTGTTTACTTTTCAGAAAACATTTTCACTTTGATATTCCACTCTGCAGAAAATAGGGTGTGCAGGAGGACTATTAAAAACCACAATGATATGTGAGTTACTTTTTTGGACTGGCTTTCAGTCACTAAATGGCTGAGAAAAATTGCAATTTTCTAACACCTATCACTCCCTCACTCTCCCAAAAAACTATAGGCAAATTCAAGCTATCATCAGCATGTTTTAAGATGAAGTAGAATGCTAGGCTCAAGGGAGATACTTCTGTCACCACCCCTGCTTTTTGAAACCAATTTTATTTTAAAAAAGGAATGTAAACATTAGGCTTAAATTTAGTGTCAGCACTGTGGAAAGAAAATAGTAAATGTTACAAGGCAACACTTGCAGTTACTTCATTGTTTACAAATGAGCAAGCTCCACTCTTGTTCTAAATCAGACTTAGGCAGCTGGAAGACAACAAAGGAAGGGTCGACACCATTATTTATGGTGAAGCTGGGGGGACAATAGATGGGGGAACAGATTCAAATCAGCCTAAGTAAAAGATTAATCAGACCCACTGACTTTTATTTTAAACTCTAGAAACAGACAACCTATGTAATCACGTCCTGATCACAGCCTTGCCCATGTGCACCATGTGCAGGTGACATTTATTAAGACATTTCCAGGGGTTCCATGCAGCCTCCACCTGCTTTTGCCCAAGGTTAGCTTCCACACTCTGATTTCTTAATTTCCAAAGCAAAACTTAAAAAGATTACTCCAGAGAAAGGTTCTCTCCATCTTTGCCTGTGAAATGTAGAGACTTTCAGAAATAGGCCATGAAGTACACAAATTTTATCTTCTTATCAAACTCCCCATAATTTAGTTATACCTAGGTGAGAGATGCAGAGTTTTCTCATCCCCCAAAATAATAAAAAAACAACCCCAAACAACTAAGCACGAGTTCAGATTTGGCAACTGTGATCATCTGGTGCAATTTAGACTGGTTTAGATTTAACTGCATGGTACTTGCTGTAAAACAGCATGTAGGGCTGTATATACTCAAGATGACACTAACAGGCTGCATTTTTGATGATCACATCATCTGTAGGTAAAAGACTGATCAGTCTGGATTGCCTAATGAATCCTGCAATTAGCTTGCAGTAGGCAGTCACCCAGTGCCTGCAAAAGCAACTTAAATCCTGTTCTCATTCATTGTTTTGTTCCCAGCATACAAGCCGGAAAATCAAGACTGTGTAATAAATAAATGTTCTGTCTTTTCTTGAGCCTGCTTAGTTTGATTCAGGTTTTTACAAACACATTTAAGATACCCTGAGAGCTCCTGCCATGGAAATGCCAACACAGATGAGGCTGCTGTAAGCAAGGGCTGAATCATTTATTGAAATGAAGAGCAAGGTTGCCCTCTGGGGTCTTCTCTAGAAGTGCTTCTGAGAGCCGGGATTTTTAAAGTTTTAAGATTTTTTATTTTTTATAAGTACAAATGTGAATCAAGCCAGCCAGTGCTGAGAACTTGCTACATCGAGAGATGATGAAACTACGTTCAAGGCCAGGTTGGATGGGGCTTTGAGCCACCTGGTCTAGCGGGAGGTGCCCCTGCCCATGCAGGGGGGTTGGAACCAGATGATCTTAAAGGTCCCTTCCAACCCAAACCGTTCTACATGTCTTACCTAAAGCACTGCACTGTTATTTCCTCCGTGGTTCATCACACTTCTCACTATCAGTCTCATGCTGGTATGTGTCAAAGTGTGGCCTGTCGCAGGTAATGAAATAAAAATGAGTTTAGTGCTATAGACCCCTACTATGGTGTCCATCAATTCTCAAATCCCCTTTTTAAGCAGCAGCTTTCCCTGCCTGCAGTTTCCGAGTACAGCTACACCGCACACACGCTGTGCAGCAGCTGCCGGTTCTGTCCCAGCTCCGGCAGGGGCAGCCCGCACGTTACCTGCTCGTCCCCTGGATTTATTCTCTCTGCTACCCGGTTTTCGGCGGATCTTGCCTTTAGAGCAGCTCCTTGGCCCCGGGGTGTGTC
>NW_009952874.1:1414676-1448192 GCF_000747805.2 Chaetura pelagica | reverse complement strand
AGCTGGTGTAAAATGGAATTTAGGCCTGGGTTCGCTTTCCCGCTCCCAAACGAGCGTGAAAACCCCCTCCTGGGCCGCCAGGAGTGCAGTGCGGTGTCTGCGCTGCGGCGCACCTGGAAGGTGCGGTTTGTCTTTCAGTGCTGAGGTGTTTGAAGCCCGGCAAGGGCCGTTGTTCCCTGCCTTCCTGAGCAGAGCACACTAATATTTAACCGCCTCATTAGTTAAATGGGCCGATGTGTTCCCAAAACGTGTCAGCCCGGTTCCAGCTGGTACGCAAACCTTCCTAACTGCGGAGACGTACAGGGGCGGGAGGGCAGGCCTGGTGCCGTGGAGGCTTTGGGAATACACCAGTGTTTGGCAAGATTTTTGTTTGCTCTTAAATGCCCAGACACAGGCTGTAAGCGTTTACATCACACACACTGCTAAGTGCAAAACATATCCCCGAAATTATTTGTGTTATTTCCAGGTTCTCCTAAACTGAAATTGAACACATAGAAAGACGTTGGTAGTTTTCGCTGTTACCTGCTGTTTACTAGTGAGCAAAGAAGTTTCCAACTGTTTTGATAGGATGATTGTGCTCTAATTTTACTTAATTTTCAAAAAGAGAATGTAAATCCGTTGTGTTCAGAAATTTTTCTCACAAAGGTTTGCTCAGCTCAGCAGTCGTGTTTGCGGGTTATATGGCTGGCTTATGGTTTTAGCTGTCTTTTAAATATTTCTCTTTCAGGCTGAAGCCATTGAACAGGCTGCAAGTGATATTGCAACATTTGGTAAGAACAGCATTTTGTTTTGACTGACTTGGAAGTTTTTAGGACTCCTGAGGCAAACAGTATATGCAACTATTACTGTGTCTGCTCGCAGTGGTTCTGAATAATTTATTGCTCAGTCATGATGTTGATCTTTAAACATTTTGTTACATGTTTCTGTTATACTGCAAGTTACATTATTTTGGCCTTGCCTACTCTTACAGTTAATTTCTAACTTGGTTTCCATATATTCCTTAAGTATAATTCAATAGTGAGTTTGAAATCTATTGTGGAAATTGTTTAGTGATTTGTTCTCTTACTGTTAAAAGTTACTTACAGACAAATGTGCACATTTGGTTTTGCAGTGTGAAACTGCAAGTAGGGACCCCTGGAACTGTTACTGTTGCAAGCATTTTCGGAATACCAAATCTTAAAAAAACACTTGCAAGCATTTTCGGAATACCAAATCTTAAACATGTGTTTGTGTTTTGTTTTATTTTTAAATTATCTCGGATGTTCTTGTCAAAGTGGCTCAAAAACTTGCCTGAGGGTTGTAACTCTGAGGGACTCAAAGTGATTTCAAAAGAGCTATTTAGGGAATGCAAATAAATCTCAAAATGCTTGTTTTATGATCTTAAAATAGTGTGTTTTCAAGTATATTTCCCTAAACACTCTTGTAACTATATTACTCAAGGTGTCTAGCTGACTACATTGGCTTTATTTGTTTTTGCATTTACAGAAGATGTCTAAGCATACAGATTTGACAGGTGAAGTGTTGTTGGAAAAGAAAGGAGGTGCGGGAATAATAACTTTGAATAGACCCAAGGCTCTCAATGCACTAAATCTTTCTATGATCCAACAAATTTATCCACAGATAAAGGTTAGTAGCTCTGCTTCTACCCATCTACTATACATACCTTATCAGAAAGCGATTTTAAACTTTGGTCTGACACTTCTTAGTGTACTGATTTAAAGAATGAAAGTCATTATGGGTACATTGGCCAATGAGCTCAGTTTTGTACACAGGGAAAGAACAAACAGTTTCAAGCAAGTTTAATGTGTTTTCTCCTATTTCTAAGAAAAAAGCTGCCAGACAAATTTAAATTTAGCATCTGGATACATAAGAGACACCCATATTAAACCCAGGACTGAATTAAAAGTGCTCAGAGTTCCTACCTTCGTTTTGGCCACAGCCAGCTGGTCAGTCAGCAGACACCAATTCCAGCCTATCCAGTGGTGGTGTCTCTTGATTTGGTACATTCTGTGGAGAGGCTGCCTGGCTGAAATAAAAAATAGAAATCATGAGGAAGCAAGGTGCTGTCAGTGTCATTCCTTGTGAAGATCGTGATGGATTTAGAAGCACTATTTCTACAAAGTAGTGAAGTAATGTGCCTAAATTTAGGCAAACAGTCCTTTTTGATTTAATTATATTATTTATCATGTGCAAAAGGTCAAACTTATTCGATACCAGTATTTGATGGATAGTTGCTTGTTTTTTGGTATTTTCATTGACTATTGTGCTGCAAAGCCATGCATTCTTTGAAGAACATTTAAAGAAAAAAGAAGTACTTAATCTGTAGTGCTGAGTACCAGGCTTTCTTTGAAGCACAATCTTATAAGGTGGTATAATTTTAAGTACAGTTGCTAGTATACAGAAATGTCTTGTCTCTCTTTTATCTGGTACACTTACTTAAAAAAGGGATATATAAGCATAGTTTAAGGAGGGGAAGGAAGCCTAGAGAAGGCCTCTTTTTCTCAATATGGTTGCACCACTGCTGAAATTTTGTAACAGTGTATTTAATTCAGAACACACCCCTCCATAGCCTTTGTAGCTAGAAAAACATCTGGACACAAAATTGATTTGATCCAGTCTTCAATGAGCATCAATTGCAGTCATTTTAACAAAATCCATCAACAACTTAAATGCTGTTTTGCTTGCCACGCATCTTAGGTTTATGCAACTTTCATTATTTGGCCTGAAGCACTGTTGTTATATCTTCCATATTCCCAGCTTTCTGCCCCACTATTGTGTTCCCATTGAGATTTAAGTCAGGCCCTGTTTCAGGGAGTGAGTGCTGCCTTTCTTCAGAGGTCAGGAGCTCTGCATAGACATTTTTCTGAAATACGCAAAGCAGGTCTGCTGATCTCTGATGTCAAGACTAAGTACCATGCAGGAGAAGCAGCCAGACATTTGTTTTTCCAATTTCAGCTTAAGACAAACTCCTTTAAGTATGGTTTATTTTGCTTTTTCAAAAAGCAAGAGAAGAATTATAGGCAGTATACAGAGAAAGCATTTTTTGCACAGGCTTTAATCTTACCTGGAAACATTTCCTTCTCTTTAGACTTGGGAGCAAGATCCTGAAACTTTTCTAATAATTATAAAAGGAACTGGAGGAAAAGCTTTTTGTGCTGGGGGTGACATCAGAGGTAAGGGCTGTAGTCAAGTTAACATTTGGCATATCTTTTGCATTGATTTCCTTTATTTACTGTGACTGGGGTAAACAGAGGGTTGCTACACAACAGCAAGAGATTAGTTATGCTGACTTCTTCTAACACCTTGGTGTGTAGATGCTATTTGTTTCTCAGGAGACAGCTTTTGGATCATTATATAAAAGAGTAAGAATTTGGTTTTATTAATAACTGGTAATAGCAGGCAGTCATTCCTGGGAAGAGAGAGTTCTTGTCTCTGTCACCTTCCTCTGAGATTTTCATGACTGACAGCTTCTTTACAAGAAATTTGAAAGGTGGTAGGTCTGTTACTACTGGATAATTTGTGTGTGATGTTTGAATTAGAGCTGGCTAGATAGAGAGCTGACAATGGTGATCAATGTATCTGTGATTGCTTTGTAACTACAAAATGTAGGAAGTCTACAAACCAAAAGTTAGCAGTTGTTTTAAATTTTAGGTGAACAAGCAGCACAGGTTATTGTTAAATTATGCTTTGCTTTAATTGACTTATCATTTTTAGTATTCAGAGTCTTCAGTATAAACAGTTTTAAATGCCTGTTTTATATATTTGTATGAAATATCACAAACAAGATTACGAGACATAAGAAGGGGTTCCATAATACAGAAAATGCACAGCACTTTCACAAGAATATAGCACACAAAGTCTCCAGCATAATAGAATTGACTTGAATTTGAGAGCAGGATGAAGTTGCTGTTTGATTACTGAAGGAAAAAAAACTGTTATCATGTGATAACATGTTACTGTATTTTCTATTAAACTTACAGTTATCTGTAAAATTTTTATTTCTCTTAAGCCATCACAGATGCAGGAAAAGTTGGAGACAGACTGGCACAAGATTTCTTCAGAGGAGAATATACCCTGAACAATGCCATTGGTATGTTTAATAGCAAATTGTGAAGCAGTACAGTTTTCATAATAGTGGCTTTGAATGTAAATTTCTCTCTTTGTTAGTCTATAAAAGACTATGATAACATAATAGTAATATTTTTTTACCAAGTTCAATAGCAGTAGTCTTCAATATTTTTATACCTTGCATTCAGGATTTGTTTCTTTTGTTTAAGCTAATATGACAGCTTCCTTATCCCATCCCATTGTTCTGGGTAGTTACCTGTCCACTATGGATGTTTTAGTTACAGACACTGCAGTTCTGCAGCAAGTATCATTGATATACTTCAGAGAAGACCTGAGATAGAAATAGATGCTCAGAAAATCATAAATATTGAGTCAGAAAGCAGATCAAATTATATTAAAGCTTTCTGTTTAAATAAAGTGCATAAATGAATATTCAAGCTGGGAGTTAACTGCCTTAGTTAATTGCAAAGAACCTAGGAGTGTGTGTTCTTAAAGAATCTAACAACAAAGACACTGGGTAAAGGATATTAAGGAAGGATATTAATGCTTTAGTGTGAAAGTCAAGAATTGAATGTTTTGGTGAAAATAAACTTCTCTAAACCTACCTTAATTGAATACAGTGTGAGGTTTTTAAATATTTTATCCGGTATTAATAGGAGGAGAGGTGAAAATGTTGCATATCAACTTAGGTTGACAAAAGATTATGGAGAGTAATTTCTGCAAAGTTGTTTTTACATTATTGGACAGAGTTTCCGGTTTTAGTATGTTTATCATGTACACTTCTTGCCTTCGTCAAGAAAAAACAGTTTTAATGTCTCATGTACTTGGGAAAAATTTGCACTGTGTGGCAGTTGGACTAGATGATTGTTGTAGGTCCCTTCCAGCTAACTATTCTGGTCTGTTAAAATATTGCAAGGGTACATACTTCTCTAGAAATTTAGTTCAAAGACTAGCATCTAGAGCCCATGCATTAGCTTATATGTTAATTTAAGAACACAGTTAAAAATGGAATTCTATTACATTTTCTAGCTACTAATTTGAAGGCTTGAAGTGCCTTTTAGTAGAGTACTTTTTCTAAACAAGGATCTGTAGTTTCTGCAGAAAAGCCAGCAACATGGTTGCAGGGGATATCCATATCAGCAGTCCGATTGAACTTTTAAGTCTGATCTGAAAACACTGAGAATGAGGCAGCAGTTTCATTCCCAGTGAAATTCTGCATCTTTCCATAAATGGTAACTAAAAGCACCACATCTTTAATTTCATGCCTCCATAAAGCCCCAACATACAAAGGTGATAGACAGAATTGTGGCATTTCAGGACATCATCATCTCAACCTGCCTGTGCCATATTCAGGGTTTTAACATGCAACAGAGTTGGCAAGACAGAACATGTTTGCATTGCAGTAGTTCACTGGCACGTTTTGGCTGAAACCTACCAATGCACCTGGCTTTGTAGTCAAGTACTGGAGCGTAGTACACACTGTTGGGTGTGGGATGGGGTGAAAGGCAATCTTTTGTATCCCAGTCTCCTACAGAGCTATTTATAATAGCCAAATGTGGCAACTCTGTCAGGTGATCACACAGCAAGCAACCTGGCATTTAATGGTTGTATAATGTTCTCCTACAACACTCAGAATGCAGTAAGTCAGTAACTGGTGTTTCTTTTAATTACTTGTGAATTGCATGAAGTATCTTCATTTTAAATTGAAATTTTGCTGTTTAATTTAATTTACTATTTATTTTCTGTTGCTCTTGCTGAGGAAAGACTTGAGGAAATGTGGCATGCATGCAGTTAGTCACAGGTCCAGTCTTTTGAAAAAAAATCTACGATTCCTTTTATGTTTTTTACAGGCACTTGCAAGAAGCCCTATGTGGCACTTATTGATGGCATTACAATGGGAGGGGTAAGTTAAGTGCCTTGGTGTGATATCTGATATAATTTGTTTTAAAGTGGTGTAATATTCTGTACTTGAGTTGAATGAAGTGCACACATGGCATTTCAAGTAATTCAAGAACAGTCATTGCAATGTGAACGTTAGTCTCTTGCTTGTCAGGGTAGATGGCTGCTCTTCTGATGCTACTGCTGTTCTGTGGTAGCTAGAGCAACTGCTTTCTCAGAGGGTCCAGCATTTGTGTTGAAAACCAGAGTAGAATCCTGTCACTGTAGGAAAAATCCCTCACAAAGGTTTTCCAAACAGCAAAGTGTGAGTTTGTAGATCATACAAGAGCTGAGAACTTTCCACTAAACTTGTATGAAAAAATGTAAGTATATAAAAATACAACCAAAGTAGGAGGTTCAATGTGACTATCAGAAAACTTCTTTACTGTGAGAGTGACAGAGCCCTGGGACAGGCTACCCAGAGAGGTTGTGGAGTCTCCTTCACTGGAGACATTCAAAACCCGCCTGGACACGTTCCTGTGTGATGTGCTCTGGGTGACCCTGCTCTGGCAGGGGGGTTGGACTGGGTGATCTTTCAAGGTCCCTTCCAACCTGTAGGATTCTGTGACTCATTGAAAAATTGGAAAAATACTAATCTATAACAGACATTTTTAAGATCAGTTCTGTATTTGTCAACAGATTCTCTGGAAATGCATCTGTTTTCTCACCTCTGCAGTACTCCTAAAACATCAATTAAATCCTGGTTCCTCCCCATATTTGTCAACAGATTCTCTGGAAATGCATCTATTTTCTCACCTCTGCAGTACTCCTAAAACATGAATTAAATCCTGGTTCGTCCCCAAAGGCTGCACCTTACTACTAAAGTAATATGTAGAAGGCTTCATCACATGGCTAGTTATATACTTAGTGCTAATAATTTTTTCAGCAGTTGTTGGCTTTAAACACCACAAGTAGGTAGGTAGGTAGTAGTTAAACACCACCTACGAGTAGGTAGTTAGAAGGGCAATACCATGCTTTTCTACATGCCAAAGTGCTGTTCTCTTCAGTTTGACATCTGTTGGATAAATTTGTATCATAGCAGGGAGTAGAATACTATAATGTTATTTTGAACAATGAGTTTGACAGTAAAGTCCATCTGCCATGTTGTCATTTAGATTTATATTATTTTCTTGCATGTCAGTATGATATGGGTGTACAGTCTATTTAAGTTTGTCAAAGACGAGATGAAAGAAATGGAACACAACATGATCCATCGCCTGTCATGACACTTCCCTTTCCATCTTGCTTTACATATTTTGCCTGTTTGTGGTCTTTTTAACTTGTGATCTAAACATGCAGTAGCTCTCCCCTTTGCTACCAAGCCACAAAAGTCTCAGCTAGATAAAGGCCTTCCTAAAAACAAAGATTACATTCAGGACCTTGGCTTTAGAAGCACGTGGTTTCAGCTTGGGCTTGTGACAGAGCACATCTTAAGCACTGGTTTCACTACAGACCAATTTCCTATTAATGGAAATGCAAGCAAGTCAATCACAACCTTGCTCAGAAAAACAGCATGATGCACATGGAGTGATGTCATTCTAATTTCAAGTAAACTAAAACCAAACAGCATATTAGAAACCCAGCTATTATGTGCTAGATAGTGAAAGTCGCTACTGGTGCTCAACAGTGAAACTTGGAATTGTATGAAAAAACGAGCTGGTTCTCCTTCAGCATTGTGGGCTGGAGGCTTTTAGGTGGCTTTCTTGGGAGCTTAATTAGCCAACAGATGGGGCTGTGGAGCTTGTTTTCTGCACCCTTGTACTCATAAAAAAATTATATTAAATATCAATGTATCTTTTAATCTTCTTGTACCTGTTCAGAGTAGTAGGTTCAAGTCACAAGTATGTTTGATGAACTAAAATAACTCAAATTTACTAAAAAAAGGGAAATAAGTTATAAATACTATGTTTACTGCTAAAGGGTGTATATTGTTGAAGGTCACACCAACAGATACTCTCATGTTGCTAAAAACTACTGTTCAAATTATTTTAGTTGACTTCTATCACAGATTTTTATTTCATTGAAATTAAGTACCTGGAGCAACAGACAAGAAATGCAGAGTATTTAAACATACTCCTTCAAAAATTATCTTAAAAATTATTGTCTGTAAATGAGGTCCTAAACTTGGGCTTCTTGGTTCTAGGAAAATCCCAGTCTTTTCCTGAGTTCTTTGCAGATGAATACTATAAGCTCAGTCCAATCTGTGGTTTAAACAGAGCTTTGGCACAAAATATATTACTGTGTCACATAATCTCTTAAGAAACAAAGGATTAATAAGCCTGTTTCAGAGCCAAATAAAGGACACTGGACAGATTTAAGTGATGACATTCAGATTATTTGGCTTAGAATTCAAGGTGAATATTTGAAAGAGGGGGAATAAACAACAACAACAAAACAGAGCATAGATTTTTTGAAGTTAATATGGTCCAGGGTGCTGGGCTACCTTTATGCAGAGCATACTTAATACTTCTGTGGCATATTGCCAAAGCAGAAGTACATAATTTTCAGGGGCCAAAGGCCATTGCCTTTAGTATAGCGAGGAATCTGCAACTCCATATACAAAGTATCTCCTTCCTTAGTATTATATTCTAGAGCATGTATGATTTAGAAGCTTCCTGAGCTAGGTTTTATTTCAGAGCCACTGTGCTAAATGACTGTCAGTAATTGTACTCACCTCTCTATTAATCTAGTATTTTTTGACATTAAGTAGGCTTGATCTTCAGAAAGGCCTTTGGCAGTTGGTTTCACAGCTGCATTTTCTGCAGTGTGTAAAGTTTTTTGTTGCTGGTTCAGGCCTGTTGGCCAGTATCGTGGACAATGCTTGTTTGCTAATAAGGCCAAAGTAGGCCCTATTACTGATGAGTAAAGACTGTCACTCAACTGTATGAATTCCTGGCTTTGGAAAATTAAATACAGGATTTAATCCTTTAGTCTGACCTCTTACGCAGTGTGTTTGCTAAGTTTATTTTAGCAGGTTTTGAATTTATAAAAGTTATGCCCTTGTGTTACATCTTGCTTTAACAATTAATGCTTTGAGTTTTAGGATTAGGAAAAAATCTTGGTGCGGGGCAAGTAGCTTTTAACTTAAGATAGTAAGATTTTAACATAGTACAGGACAACACTTTTAGTACAGAAATGGAATTCAGTGGAGTTGCTTGTTCCCTTAAATCCTTTGCAAAGCCCTATGCTTTGAGTTATTGCAAGAACCTGATTTTTAAATCTTCACATTTAGGGGGAGTAATAGGAAGTTTGAACTTTAATATAGTTTGCAATTTAAAAAGATATAGGTCAGCTGATGTCATTTCAACCCAACTCCCTCAGATTCTAGGCCCCAGTCTATGGGAGTGCAGTACTGGCTGCTTTGGTCTCTCTGTAGTGAAGGACCTGGAGTAGATGCACTGTGAGTATAAGAATACAACCTGTTAATTGGTCTTTGGATTCATCAGTGGCTTTCCATTTGTTTTGTCAACACATCTAGCAGTACAGGTTTTTTAGGCAAGTGTTTTTACTTAAACTGAGAGTCTACATCTAAGTTACTTACATAGAATATCTTTAAGGTGAGTGTTAGAGGGTAGAATTTTTAAGTACCTGACTGTATTAATCAGTCAAGTAGTAGTATCAAATATGTTAAGCTTTAAACTACACAGAAGTAGAGGTGAAAGGAGCCTCAGGATTATTCTTTTGCTCTTGAAATATGGTTACCTATAGTTAGATGATTGCTTAGGTATTTGCCTAATACATTCGGAACTCTCTAGCAGCAGTTCTGTTTTATCTTGATATCCCCCCTGAGTGCTTAGTTGTTCTTTCAAGTTAAGATTCCCTAGTGTCTAATTTAAGTCTTCAGTATGTGTAATCAATATATTTGTATCTTAGTCACAGCTCTCTAAGAACATTTTGAGATATTTCATTCCTTGCTCCCAGCCATCTCTCTTTAATAGGGATGAGGATAGGTATTCAGCCTTTGCTATAGACTAGTCTCTTGGTCTGCTTGCAATCCTCTGGAATCTTTCCAGTTTGTGTACTTTACAGTTCATTACCAGAGAGCAGACAATATTTCAGCTGGAGGACTCATCAGCACCAAGTAGAGCAGAATAATTATCCCCCATATATTACAGAGATACTCTGTCACAAATAGGTCATGTAAAGAGTAGCCTCTGAAAGCATCAGGTGCTAGGAGGCGACCACTCTAGTTATTCTTAAAGCTTTACACTTAACTTTTTCCTCCTTGCATAACAAACTTCCATCACAGTACATTTCTCTATCACAAAATGGGCTTACCTTTTATCCATTTTTAAATCTTCTTCCTCAAACAGAACTTGATTGTCAAGGAGTCGGTGTTGTGGAGCTTCCCTTTTCCTCAAAGATTACACAGAAAAAAAAACAATCAGCACTCATTTCCCCTTTCAAGAAACCCAAGTGCTCTATCAGCTGCCTTTGCTTTTTATAGCCCACATCAGGCTGCTGAGGATTCCCAGGTGTATTGAATGTGGGCTGGGTGGGTACCATCAGCCTTGTGGTGCCTGCTGCTGGAGACTCTGCTGTAGCAGCATCACACCTGAAGTAGTTATTTTTCAGCAGCATTGCATTGTTATTTGTATTTAGTTCATGGTTTCTGTAAACCCCTGATGCATGTCTAGGCATTTGCTGCACAGCAAACATGCTTGTAACCTCTGCATCTGATTTTGCTCTCCTAAGTGTAGTTCTTTTCATTGTGTTAGTTTCTATCTGAGCTTCAAATTGAGATGGTTTTGAATTCAGATCTTGCCCTTCAAAGCGTCTGCCTTCCCCAAGAGTCATCTGTCATTTCTAGAAATCCTTCTTATTTCATCATCCAAGCAGATAATAAAAATATCCAATGAAGGTTCATTAGTGATTGACTTCTGTAAGAGTTCAGCTAGGGTGCCCTCTCCTTTTGACTGCAAACTGCTGGCAACTTTTAACATACTTTCACATGTTTGTGCCCTCTGTTTCACAGTGCTACCACCTAGGCCCTGCTTCCCAGGTTGGGGGCTGAACTGCTGGAGAGTAGTGTAGGTGAAAGAGACCTGGGGGTCCTGGTAGACAGGAGGATGACCATGAGCCAGCAATGTGCCCTTGTGGCCAAGAAGGCCAATGGCATCCTGGGGTGCATTAGAAAGGGTGTGGTTAGTAGGTCAAGAGAGGTTCTCCTCCCCCTCTATTCTGCATTGGTGAGGCCGCATCTGGAGTATTGTGTCCAGTTCTGGGCCCCTCAGTTCAAGAAGGACAGGGAACTGCTTGAAAGAGTCCAGCGCAGAGCTACAAAGATGATTAAGGGAGTGGAACATCTCCCTTATGAGGAAAGGCTGAGGGAGCTGGGTCTCTTTAGCTTGGAGAAAAGGAGACTGAGGGGTGACCTCATCAATGTTTACAAATATGTAAGGGGTGAGTGTCAGGGGGACGGAGTTAGGCTTTTCTCAGTGATGACCAGTGATAGGACAAGGGGTAATGGGTGTAAATTGGAGCATAGGAGGTTCAAGGTGAATATCCGAAAAAAATTTTTTACTGTGAGAGTGACAGAGCACTGGAACAGACTGCCCAGGGAGGTTGTGGAGTCTCCTTCACTGGAGACATTCAAAACCCACCTGGATGCGTTCCTGTGTGATGTACTCTAGGTGAACCTGCTCTGGCAGGGGGGTTGGACTAGATGATCTTTCAAGGTTCCTTCCAACCCCTAAGATTATGATTCTATGATTCTATGATTCCCCAGCTTGGTTATGAGAGGAAACTATGCTGTGCATGAGGAAGCATCAGAAACATCACAACCTTGCTTAGTTGAATTTTGCATCTTTCCTCTCTCATTATTCTCTTTTGCATCATGTAAAGTCCATTTGTCTTATTAAGGGGTTAAGAAGAATTTGAGTTTTGGGGAAGGATGACTTGTTTATCCTCTTCAGGAAAAAGTGGAACACTTCTCTGCTTTAAGCTTTTACTCTGCTTTAATCAATAAAGACTTGTCAAAATGTGAATTAATAATTTTCTGGAGGGAGTTCACAGTGCTTTATTTAAATTTCAGCCTCACATATTTGTGAAATTTTACTTCATAAAATTCTGAAAAAGTTTTATAATTATAAAAGTTTTTTTCAGTAATGCTTTGTGTATTTCCAGAGTTAACTCTTTATAATAATGTTCTGAGACCTATGGGGAAAGACTTGCTAGAGATTTATAACAGATGTGTGATTTTTCATTGGTAGTAAAGTTCTTCTGTAGGTGCAAGTAAAGGCTTGATGTGCAAAATATTAACTGCAAGCACTTGTGAAATCAATCAGCAATCTTTGAAAATAGTTCTAAAAAGTCCTCTGTGCTCTTATATGTGTTTAGGGGTATTTGCTGTCAAAAAATACATGTTGGCATGTCACAGTGGGAATTGGCCTATTTCCCATGGTTGTGTGGAAAAAAAAATAGGCATATTTGTGTACTTCTGAACTGTTTGAAGTTCTGGCATGGAATAAATAGCTGCAAGCTGTGGAGGAGTTTGCTCCAAAGGTATCATATGAGGTGGCTGTATTTTACAGGAATCAATATTTCTAATAGAAATAATTCTCAGTTATAGAAATAAAAATTATGTGAAAAGAATTCCAAATAAAGGAATTTCTTATAAGGAGAGGTGAAGTAAATTTTCAAGAGTATTTTAGGAGTTATTTTTAAACTTTGCACTGCTTGCATGTAATTTAAGCAGTAACACTTTTTTATAATGCTTATTTTAGTAGAAAAAAACATCTAATAAGTTTCCTAATTCAGTATCTAAAATGTCACCTGCATCTTGCATTTTTCTAAACTACTTAAATTGAAATGCTATAAAGGGGAAGATAGCATTTTGTTTACTTAATATGTTTGTTATTTATTTTCACATCTGCATATTACCTTATGTAACATTGCCTATATATGAGTGCTCTGACAGATCTGGACCACATTCATCAAATAAAGTGAGGGATTAGATATACAGTAATAGTTTAAGAGAGTTCACTGTGAATAGAAATTTAATTTACAATGAACACTTTCCAGCAGCTAAATTAATATGTTTTCTTGAATAATGTTGTTAGAGGCTCTCTGCAGATTCCAGAGGGGTTCTATCAGTATAGTTACAAATGTCTAAACCTATACTTGATCAGGATTTGGTCAGCAGCTCTTATATAATAGTTCTTATCTAGTAAATTAGTAGTGATGTCATAAGCAGCTTGTATGTTTACATTTTAGTCAACAGAATTCCAGTACTCAAAGGAGCTGGAGCTGAACAATAGCTGTCCTTACCTCCTGTCCTCTTTTCCTCCAGATTGTGTAGCTGTAACTCTTAAGAATGTTCTTTTCACCATTAACGTTTACGTAAAATTGGTATGCAAAATATATTTTTGTCTTTGTTTCTTCCAAAATATGTTAAAAAAATGAACATCAATGCTGAATTGAAATTGCATATTTGTAAGATGGAATTATTTGGATTTTTTTGTTTGCCTGATGTTCTGCAGTCAGGACCACAACAGCCTAAGGAAGAAACACACCTTTCTTACTGCTGCAGATAAAAACCACAAAACTCTTGATTCCCAGGCTTCCCAAGTTAGCCTCTGAGTTACAACCAGCTGGACTGCTGTCGAAGGTGGGAGGAGGAAAGGGAGGGAATGTCTCAGAGAATCAGTGGTCCACAGCCTGAATCTGCCTACCACCAAAACCAGTTCCTAGTGATGTAAAAGTAGGAGAGAGGGGTCAGCCGTTGCTCTTGGTGCCACTTACAGGTATGGACACCTGTGCAGACAGAGGCTTTCCTTCTGAGCAACTTGCTTAGCATTACTGTCTTCTGTTGCAGAGTGGTGAAACAAAATAATTGTGAACATGACACCTGATGTTTGCCTGTTCTTTTCCTGAAGAAGTACTTAAACAAAACTTGTGAGCATGTATTTACAACTGAAGTTTAAAAAAAAAAAAAGATTAAATATTGGCATTTCAGTATGTTTACTTGACGTGACTGAAGCCTGAAAGAGGAAGGTGGGAAGTGTAAAGGCAACCAACTGCTTCACTTTGTCATGATCGCACTTGAACTATGAGCTGTTAGAGAATCTCCAGAAAAAGAAGCCAGGCAAATATCACAGGCTGCAATAATTGCAGCTGCTACATGAAGATTTAAGTTAGGTGTCTTCTGATTCTCCTCAGGTATATAAAACACAATGGCAGGGGGGAAGCTGCTCCCTGTTTTCCTCCACAATGTAATATGTCTTTCCATCATGTCTTTTTTTAAAATTTATTCACTTTTAGGATATATTCACATGAGTTGTGTGCATTTGTACAGCTTTTATACAGAGGTGTAGATGGCAGCATTTGAGGCTAGTCTTCAAAAACTAGGAAACATTAGAATTAACCATATCAGTAAAATTTCACGTTTTTTTGCCCACTTATGGTACAATTTTTAATTAGAGAAGTGTGCATTCATGAGGTGCACAGGTGGGTATTGCTCACAGAATAAACAGCTATTTCTTGTTTAATGTGCTGCAGAATTTATTGCAAACTATAGAAATTATGCTTATCAGTTAATATAAATATATACATATCACACACTTTGCATGACTAACTGTAGCATAGAAAAGTTTGTGAAAAATTACTGTTTTACATAGCACAGCTCTTCTAGACTGCAATGAACATGATTATCCCTTTAACCTCTTTTTACAGCTAGGAAACTGGAACTAGAAATGTCAATGCTTCTTGGGACTTTTCCTGATTCTTCTTTTTCTGACTTCTTATAAATACATCGTGCCTCTTGTCAGTCATCATGCCTTGAAACTTGAATATCTTGGGTTTTGCTTTAACTGATGCTCTAAAATCTGCCCTGAAGTAAAAGTAATTTGTCATACTAAACCTAGATAAGCGGCTTTCCGATTTTCTCTCTTCCTCTCCCCCTCTCCCTCTGGAAGCTCATGCATGTGTACCATATAGAAGCTTGTTGCCAATGCTCCCAAGCTGGCAGCTGCTTTTACTATAAAACAGAAAACAGATTTTGCAGCTGTTGCACTTGGAAACCAATCTTTGTGAGATTGACTTGTGCACCACTTCGCTTTTGTATTACAGGGTGTTCAAACCAGTGCTGAGGCAAAACTAAGAAAGGATTCTCCCTTTGCTGATGTTGCAGTGCATTTACCATCTGGCACTCTGGGTTGCCTGCTAAGCTCCTGGGTATCAGCCTAAGGACAAATGGTGCCCTTCATTTTGTAGCTAATCGGACTATAATATCAGCAGCTCTTGACATCAACAGAAAAATAACCACTGAATCACATGATGTGCATGTGATGTTATTCCCCAAAGGGCTGTCTTCAAAACAAGTGCTTTGAATTACGGGTCAGTATTAGTGCAGTAAGTAAAATTCCCCTCCCTCTCCTAAATCCAAGTTGTTTGACATACACTATGAACAGGAATGGAGGCCACTCTCTTACACCCAGAAAAGAAAGGCAGAGTTCCTGAACGTACATTGTACAGATGTTGGTATTACACAATCGTCCTGCACTTAGTATTTTAGAGCAAGTGTTTGTGCTCCTGCACAGTGTACTGACATACAGATCACATCACCGTGCAAACATCATTTATCCTCTCTGAGACTGAAGCTGAAGTTTTAAGCTGCATTTTCTAGATTTTTTTTTTTTTTTTCTGAAACCTGTGCACGTTTAAGGGAGGTTTTAGTTGTGGCTTCAAGGGAAGTGTTCCTACCCCTGCACTGTTGACTGTAATTGCAGATATTTCTGCAGGCTTCTGCACAGATATGTTCTTTCCATTTAACACCAGACTCTCTTGATAAAAGTCCCACTATTTTTCTCCAATTATAGGCCTTCATGTAGATGCCTGATCTAATATTTAGAGTTCTCTCATTAGTTCCCTCTCATCTCCTTTATTATAGGTCAAGGACAAAAAGTTCAGAAGATAATTATCTTTGCCTGCTTCTCCTTCCTTTCATATTTCTGCTATTTTTTTTTCCTCATTTCCAGAAGAATTTGAACACTCTTTTTCTCCTTGAATTAGTTTTAATCTCTTACACTTTTAAAGCACTTTTTCCCTGAGAAATAGATCATTACAAAATTTCCTCAATTTGGTCTTGTCATCCCATATAACTGTGCCCCTGTGTAAATAAAATTCTGTTGCACATGACTGTCTTTGAGAACAAGAAGTGTTTCTTAAGTTTTAAGATAAACTCTAAAATCTCAGTATGTGTTGATGCAAGTTGCTGAAACATGTTCTCTCCCACCTGCCAGTCCTCCCAGCAGACATTCAGATGTGGTACCAAGAGCTGGACATGGAGATTTATTGATGCAGCTACATTTTTAGGTGATGGAGAGGGACAAAAGGGACAGAGCTTGTCTTCCAGAATTTTAGAAATAATAAAACCCCACACTCATTATCTATTTCTGAACATACCTGGCCAGTTATGTATAGCAAAACACTAGGGAACACCATGGGGGAAAAAAGAATGCTTTCCAGAGTAACATTAGAAAAAGTTTTACTCGCCAGTAATTCATTACTTTTGTTACAACATTTTCAGATGTAAGTCTTCTTACATCTCTTATATTGCAGCAGAAATCTTGTGTACTTAACATTTCGACTTCCTCTGAGATGAAAGAGTATTTTTTTAACAGACATAGCTGTTGATGCCAGAAAATTTTGTATGCTTACTAAATTTAAGTCTTAGAAAGTAATAAATACCAGGTAGTGAAAAAGGAACAGGGAAAACAAACAATCTTAATTCTGGAAATAAGTTATTTCAGAAAATTCCAAGTAATCAGAAGGAACTCTTGGTAGAAGTTTTTATGTTTGCTTGTGGTTTTTGAGCTGCAGTGTCTGTAGGCCAGACTGGACAATGAGACCAAATTGTCCAGCCTGCTCTTTTTTTGCCTTGGAGAAGGCAATGTACTTGGCAAGAGAGGACGTGGAGCTGCAGGCACTCAATCCCTGCTGGGGAGGCTTGGGTGGAACTGCCACTGTGGCTTCTGTCTGGCCCAGCAGCTGGGATCATGACACTGGTGTGGGTGCTCACCTTCAAAAGGCTGCATCAGTCTCTGCGGGTAATGCAGGGGGAAAATACAGCTCTTGCACATAACTATCCTAGTATAGCTCGTTCGGGATCTTTGATAAATTTTGGCTGTAGAAAAATCAAACACAAAAATTTCAACCTAAATTCTGTTGGTAAAGGGCACTCGTTATAGCAGCACTAGTGCATAAGAATGGCCTATGTATTTATTTTTGCTAAGTTTCACTGTAGGAGGAACCTGACCTAAACGATGATCATTAACATAGAATCACAGAATCCTTTTGGTAGGAAAATACCTTGAAGATCATCAAGTCCAGATGTTAACCCAGCACTGCCAAATCCACCACTAAACCATATCCCTTAGCACCATATCTACACAGCTTTAAAATACCTCCAGGTCAGGTTAGTTTAAATAATTAGGGGTCATGAGAACATGATTGAAACATCAGCTATTATTACAAATAATCTTTCTCCTGTCAGCTCAACGTGCTTCTTTAGATATTTGGACTGAGAATCTCTAAGACTTAATGGAAATGCTTACTGGAAATACTTATGTGGAAATAAATATTTTATATTTAAATTATATTACATTAATATTTTATAATAATATTTTACATTTTAAAATACCACACTAAATAATTGAAAAGTTCACAAAAAGCACTGTCTTTAATGATACTTTTAAAACACTTGTATAGAGTTGATTTGCTCTAAGTAATTTTTCTGGAGTGGTTCATAACATTAATGATAAACAAAGATTAATTTTTATTCAGTTTCAGATTTTCTATGTTGAGATGCAGGGGGCAATGCTCTTACATCAGTGATTTTTGATCTAACACAGCTATAGCCTCCTGCTGCTTCCTTAATCAATTCTACCAGCTTACTTCACCATCTAATGCTTTTGAAAACATTTTTCTGCACCTGGGCTATTTTTATACATCTGTATTCAAATATATTTGCCCTTTGTTGTGTTATGCTCAGTTTGTTTGTTGATTACCACATTTCCCCTCTATTCTGCATTGGTGAGGCCACATCTGGAGTTTGTGTCAAGTTCTGGGCCCCTCAGTTCAAGAAGGACAGGGAACTGCTCGAAAGAGTCCAGCGCAGAGCTACAAAGATGATTAAGGGAGTGGAACATCTCCCTTGTGAGGAAAGGCTGAGGGAGCTGGCTCTCTTTAGCTTGGAGAAAAGGAGACTGAGGGGTGACCTCATCAATGTTTACAAATATGTAAGGGGTGAGTGTCAGGGAGATGGAGTTAGGCTTTTCTCAGTGATGACCAGTGATAGGACAAGGGGTAATGGGTGCAAATTGGAGCACAGGAGGTTCAAGGTGAATATCCGAAAAATTTTTTTTTACTGTAAGAGTGACAGAGCACTGGAACAGGCTGCCCAGGGAGGTTGTGGAGTCTGCTTCACTGGAGACATTCAAAACCCACCTGGATGAGTTCCTGTGTGATGTGCTCTGGGTGACCCTGGTCTGGCAGGGGGGGTTGGACTAGATGATCTTTTGAGGTCCCTTCCAACCCCTAGGATTCTATGATTCTATGATTATTCTGTGGTTCTAGCCCTACCAGGAACTTTATTCTCATGCAGTTAAAGATTAGTGTAATAATTGGATTTTGAACTGTTACAACAGGACTTTCACTGTAGACAATGTTAATATTCACATTACTATAAAATTGCTTGCACAGCTAAAAATTTTTATTAGCGTAGTGAAGATTGTACAAGCAACATTCCTGAAAGCCTTTTCTGTTTGTTTCTTTTATTCTGTCATTTCTGCCTTCCTTGGCAGTGATTCTTTTACAGTCTGAGGTTATTTACTAAATAGACAAGTGTGATTTATAGTTTTGCTGCGACACAGATCCACTTTTCTGTGTGTGAACAGGTATTTATGTATGTGATTCAGAAAGAGCTTATTTAGTTCGCTCTGTATGGTTCTCTGTTGTGGTGACCCCTCAATTTCTTAATAACTCCCATAGATGTGATAAATTCTCCGATTTACCAACATAGGTCATTCTTAATTTCAGGTAATACAACTTAACTTTTAAGGTTTATAGTAACTGTATTCCATTTATCCATCTACTTGTAATTGGTTTTAATTTGCAAAAAATATTTTAATAAGGTTCTTTATCTATCGTGGGAAAAAAATGGAAATAAATGATACATTTTCTATATGGAGTCATACAATGAATTCTGGAATATGACATTGAGTAGGAAATTATGTGTATGGGAAGTAAAATTCAGAAGTTTTTTGATTAATTCAGATGGAACTGCCTACATTATGTGGTTTCTGGAGGTGTACTGAGTCTTCCCTGTTTTTAAGAATGGGATCTTAATATCCATGCAATATTTAATCTTGAATTTGTAACCAAACAACTTAATGGCCAATCTGTCTCCAGTGACACACTGTCAGACCACCATTTCTGCTCTTATCTATGTTTTTTATTACTATATAAACCCTACAGAAAGATTGTTTAAATTGATTGCTTGTTAATTTCTTAACTTCTAGCCTTGTTATTTAAGTATCCTTTACAAAATTAAAACATTCAGGTGTTAGTGGAAAAAAGGTTTCATGCCAATATTAAGATAAATTACCTGGATTAAAAACCAAGCCTGACTCAACCATAGGAATCTATTATCTTGGAAAAGTCTGAAGGAAGACATTAGCTTTAATATATATATGAAGTTTATGAAAGGTAGGATTCTAACAGTGCAGGATATAGTATATTTTAATAAAGGTATTACAGCATCATGACTTGTCTGTAATTGATGGGAATATTTGGTTTAGTGAACACAGCCCAACTGCAGATATTTTAATGTGTGAAAGGGCTGCTAGGTGAGATTTTACCAGCCTAAGATTTCAGTTACAATTCAAAAAGTAAATTAAGAAATCCAGAAACAGAGGAGACATGCATTTAGCTTCTGACTGGAAGAGTTTGTTCTTTACACAGGATACTATTGAACTAATATAAGAATCTGTCCTCTGTATCAGATGGAGGAGGCTAAACACATGCAGTGAATGTATTAAAATAACCACTTGGGAAGTTGCAAATATATGAAAGCATATGATCACCAGTTGAATAAATTACGGGTTTTTACCCACAAAGCATCAACTCATTTTTCTCTCCTAATTTTATATTAAATTCTGGATTATTTAAAAATGTTCTTCAAAGAAGTAAGGACATATTTCCACCATTTTTTATAGTGGATAAGAAGAAAATACAGTTTTAGTCATTTAAATATATATCTGAAACTAAGCTCTTATCTATAATATAAAACTTGAAGGCTATCTGGAAAACAAATCCAATTATGGCTTCAGTGCTTGAGAGAGTTAAATCTGATTTAATTATTTCAAAATAAAATTACCTCATTCAACTTTTTATTGTTAAATATCTGCAGTTATTTTTATGACTATAAAAAAGAACAAGCTTGGAAGAGAAGCTCTCTTCATGGAGTTCACAGGAGCTTTTCAGCTCTTGAGGGAAATGTCTCCTTTGGAAAGACTGCTAGAGTGGAGGGCTAGATACTCAGAAATATGTATTCTTTTTCTAACTTTGAAAACAAAATTCCCCTGGTTAAATGAGTTTCTAACCACAAACTTTGAATTTTAATCAATTATGCTGAAGGCTTTTCCTGCTTCAAATATTGATCAAGTAGGTAATGATCACATTACAATAATAGTTAATTATTATTTCTTTTGAAAGTAGTGTAATTACAGCTTTGTGCAATTCGTATATATTCCAAAAGTGTCAGTGTATTTGCTGTTGGTTGTTTGAAGTATGTGCAAAAATAATGTGAGGAAGAGGATGTCAGCTCCCTTTCAGAGTCTGATGTAGAAAATGGGGTCATTTGTTTCTGTTGTTGCTGTCACTCGTGGGTGTTTGAAGTTAATCTCTGTGTGACTCATCAATCTTTTAAAGCATAGAATGCTATTTCAGCCAAATTATAATGGTCATATGATGCTTTATTAGTGTTTGAACCATAAAAGGCCTTTTAATATTTTGTTGAGATGTGTGTGGTAAGTATATTATCATTCAATTGTAGAGCAAAACAAGAGGTGCATTACATAAGATTATGGTTATGATTATTTTTACTGGTAATTTTATAACTGTTTTTTTTTGCTTGTGCTTCTTGCACAGGGAGTTGGCCTCTCAGTCCATGGACACTTCCGAGTTGCTACAGAAAAGACACTTTTTGCAATGCCAGAAACAGCAATAGGTAAGTATTTCAACAGCTTATCACTTGTTCATGTGTTTAAAGTTACACTGTCTGTGTCATCAGGATGAAATGTCTTTGACTGAAAGCAGTGGCAGTAATGAAAGAATTTGAAAAAGGAATTAGAGATCACCAGGTATGGAAAGTATTTTCTAATAAATTAATAGAAACTTGCCTGTATTATGGGAGGCTGATCACTGAGGTTCTTAACCTGGAGTTTACTCTTTAGAATGATACAGTCAAGATACTTTTTTTTTTTTTTTTTTTTTAAATGGAAGTAGATCTGAGGAACTGGAGTCTTTACTATAGATGTAGGCAGATAGTCTGAAGAGCCCAGTGCTGATATGTCAGTTTTTCATTTGGAACTCAGTGAGTCAAACTGCCTGTACTACAAACTGATCTATGGTGTTAAAGGGACAGATTTTGGAATTCCAGCTTTTATCATATTAATATGTTAATTAATATGTTAGTTTTCATATTGACATATTAATATCATGGATATTAATAGAGACCATTATAGTTGTGTACAGATGGTGGTATTTTTAAAATAGCAACATGTACTTTGTGTTTTTTGATATTTGATCCTACAGCTTTTAGTCAACTCTGAGATGTAAAAAAACAATGTGTCTCTCAGAGCTACATGAAGGTGGTGGTATGGCTCCAGAAAAGTCAGTCAGACTAAAATGAACCCTCTTGTGTCATCATTCATGTTTCTCTTCAAGACAATCCTGGCACCAACAGGGTATCCACACAGAGCCTATTATTGTCTGGCATATATACTCCATTTGTGCTTTCATTACTGTCCAAGTCCCTTTACAGTGTTTACAAAGAAACTATCCTTCATTTCCCTTCTGCAGAATTTCTAGTTTATACACAGAAAGGCAGGTGAAGGATTGGTTACATTGTTCTGATTTTTATGTCCTCAAGCAGGAGAATGAGGCAAGTCTGAAGTATGTGGTTCTGTTGAACACATCTGTTCAGAATAGAAAGCCTTATCTGGTGGTTTAACAGGTTAAATAGCACCAGCCCTGGTGCTCTTAGGTTCAGTCCTAGTTTCACCTCAAAGAATTAGTTAAGGAGTGGTGACCATTGTTTATTTCAAAGAATTTCCAAATAGTTACATAATGTTGAAACTAAGACATAATGTAAAAAAAATAATTGAAAAATCAGGACTCTGTTCGGAATAGAGAATAGAAGTTAAAATAATTCAGCTTTTGGTGAGACTGTTTTAAGTACAATAATGTCATTACAACTGAAGTTTAAATTCATGCTTAGATAATGATTGGATTTTTGTAGTGTCCCCTGCTAGTAATGCTTTTTCATATTTGTAAAGGGTGTCTTACGCATTATCTACTGTTTATTGTTATCCAGCCTGTATGAAGCATTTCACAAGGCTTATTCTGACATTCTTAAAGTATTATATGAGCTCTATCAAGTCAAATAAAACATAACAAACACCCCAAATATAAGCAAGCTCATTATAATTTTGAATCCTGAACACAAGATTAGAGCAATTCCTGCTAGCTGATAATGCCTGCAGTTTTTCTGAACACATAAGTTTGGGATGAGAAAAAAACTATTGCAACCCTCTAAATATTTTTCTCTGCTGAAGAAGAACGTAGTAAACTAGGTAACTCAAGTGTTAGTATTTTTCCCTGTTGAAGGAGAACATAGTAAAATAGATAACTCAAGTGTTAATAGAACATGAGTTTGCAAAACTCCTGAAGTTCATCATCAGATGTTAGAAAACCATTTGAAGGAAGCTACTGGGTTTTTTTTGAAAACTAAATAGGTAATGAAATTATTCTAATAATAAAGATACCTTCTTTGCTTCCTTATTTGAAGAGAAATATACAAGTAGTCTTATATGGAAAAAATACATATGCTTTACATGGATTCCTTGTGTCAACAAAGACTTATTTAAAGAAAAATAGACTGTGAAGACATATAAAGGAAAAGCTTGGAACTTGCATAGGCAAGGAAGTAATTAAAACCCTTTTAGGATCAGTTGGAAGTAAAACCTCTGAAATCTGTTTGGATTTAAGGGCATAACTGTTCTGATCTCTGTGCTGTATGTTTGAAATGTCTAGCTATCCAGATATGGTATTAATGGCTTTTTTTTCATATGTTTGCTTATTGCAGTAAGCATTACACCTTTTCTGTGACACGAAAACAAAGCACTCTTTCAGCTGGTACATTTTCACACAATTATTCTGCAGTTATACACCACCATGAACAAAAAGATATAGATAGATATGCCACTTTGCAAAAAGAGATAAAAGGCAGTTCTAGATTATAGGGTTGGAAACATCAATAAGATAAAGCACTGGAATGCAGTTTAGGTGTAAGAGGGTGTGGAAAAATCACTGATGGGAAGAACAAAAGATGAAAGCATATGACAAGAAGTGGGCTTGAAGGTAATGTTATAATAATAGTGGACACTTTCTTGTATGTCCCTCTATGTTTTTGTCTTCCTATAAGTCTTTTACTGATAAATCCCCAACCACCTCTGCACGATAAGGTAGGAATACAGTAGTGCTACCTTTATTTTATGCTTGGCAAAAGAGTTTCACAGTTGGGGTTACAGTGAAGTGTGTTGCATCCCTCTTGGAGCACAGACTGCAAGTCAGCATTGCAGGCATAGGCTCTTAACCTGGTCAGCCCAGCAGATATTCAGTTCTTATTCAAGTAGGGATTTGAGAATTAATATTCAGGGACCAGTAATTTTGCACATCTACTTGTAATAGGGTCTTTTTATAATACATGCATTGACTCTTTTGTGACTAAAAGCAATTACTGGTGAGTGAAAATTACCACCTACTGTCAGAACTCCATTTAAACTGCTTATGTACATCTTAATCTTCCCAGTGAATCTCTCTCCTTTGGCAAGTATTTACTGTTTCTTATTGCTCATTTGTATTATTTTAAAATTTATTTTAATGTGTCATTTGTACTCTGACAGTGAAAAAACCCAACACCACAGCTTTAATCTCTTAAAATATCATTCAGTTTAATTAATGCACCATTGGTGATTATTGAAGTAGTAATTGGACACTGCTTCTTTCCATTTTGATTTTGGAGATTGAGACAGCTAAGCTGAAGTTTTCTTAAGTATATTAAAAGTTAGAAAGTGTTTCAATTTATTTTGTAGGTAATGTATATAACACAGTAAGGTATCTATTAACTAAGTTTAATCATTTAAAATACCAACTTTGATAATAATAGTTGTATTTTTCAATAACAGCGTTTAGAAATCTTTTACATTTTATTCACAACTTTTTGTTTTCAAATATTATCCTTCTCTGTAGATTTAAAAAAATGTATATTAATGTAAGGCAGTCACTAAACTGGAAAGTTTTTAATTTTTCCAAAATGTAGGTTAGTCATAGAGCCAGGTAATAGGTCAGCATCTCATTCCTTCACCTTCAGGAAGCCCCTGGCAATATTATTGATCTCTTCTCAGCCCCCAAATTTGTTCAAACTTAGCCATGCAAGAGGTACTTCATCACTATTGGATATTTTTATTGTAATAAAAGATTTCAGAGTAAAAGCAGCATCCAGTTTGAGTTTGCACAAATTATTTCAAAATTCTTTGTGTCACTTCTGTTTTTTGCCAAGAGCAGACTTGATTCTTCAGGCATCTAAAAATGTCTCAGTTGTTGGCAAACAGAATGAACACTGTTGTCTGGTATATGTTTGTAAATCATGTGCCAGTGGAAAGGATACAGTTTGGAAAGTGATCAAGAGTTTGTTTTAAGGAAGAGTTTTGATGACAGAGAAATATCAAACCAAATCAAGGAGAAACTTGGGCAAGAGATCTGTGCCTAAGCCAGGGAGATGAAAGTGAGACAAGAAGAAATAGCAACTAAATTACATGCGTGGTTAGGACAGCTTCTTTAATTTTTATTTGTTTGTTTTATTCTGTTTATTACAGGCCTTTTTCCTGACGTAGGTGGAGGATATTTCTTGCCAAGACTATCAGGAAAGATGGGCTATTACCTTGCACTCACAGGGTTTAGGCTGAAAGGAAGAGATGTACTGAAAGCTGGCATTGCTACACATTTTGTAGAGTCTGAAAAGGTAAAGAGCTCACCAGCACCAGCAAGGGCACAGCCTGCAGCCTCAGTGACATGTCTGAGTTGTGTACCACAAGACACATTTATAAACTTGAGTGTATGCAGAGGTGCCATTACATGAGCTGGCCAGGCACTGTGAATGGGGTTTGTCTCAAGCTGTCATTTCAAAACTTGCCAGCTAGTGACAGCTTTGCTTAGAAGAGGGAGCAAATGTTGCTGTCTTCATGATTCAATTTTTGAAGGGCATGATTTACTGAGTATAACTGAAGTTGCTTGAAAAATGATACAATTTAGACAACAGTGCCTGCAATTAGAGAGTATTGATACATCTGCAAAGTTTTTAACCTAGGTAACACCCCATTAATCTATTCTTTATCAGTCTCCTTAACAGATAACCTGTTTCTTACAGTGACTAAAAAAGTGTAAAAATTAGTACATTTGATAAAGGCAGAGTCACACTGTTCCAGTAACCTGCATGGCCACAAGTGAAGGAGAAACAATGACTTGCTTTCTTTTCTGTGTGAAAACTCTAGAGCTGCTTAGCTAGTATTTTGAGCACAGCATGGTTGCCAGCCTCCTGCTGTTCCCTCTTGGACTGCTGTAGGCTGGCTATACCTGCAGCAGCCGTAGCACTGTTTTGGAGGTCTGTTTGGGAAGCAGAGTTCTTTGCTGATCACTGCAGACATAATTAAGTCTAGAAGGTTCAACATTGAAAAGTGAACTCTGGCTCTTTGTGTTTTTAATTTGGTACCTCTTTAAAACCTGTCCAGAAGTTGGGGGGTGGGGGCATGTTTATATACATACTATATAGTATCATAGAATGGTTTGAGTTGGAAGGCACCTTAAAGGTCATCTAGTTGCAACCTACCATAGCAGTAATAATCCAAGAAGTACATTTTGGTTTACATGATTTTAATGAAATCTTATTTTTAATAGCTACCTGCCTTAGAGAAAGACCTGATAGCACTGAAATCACCTTCAAAAGAAAACATTGCAGACTTACTGAACTCTTACCATGTGAAGGTAATCTGATCAGCTACTGAAATCAAGCAAAATTGTTACATATATGCAAATACAAATTCTTTTTTATCTATGCTACTGGTAATTTGGTCTATGGTTAAAAAATGATGAGTCTCCAAACTGCACTCCATAAAATACTAACTTGTAGCACTAATGCCTACAGTGGAAAAGTTCTAAATCTTTATTCAGTTTTTATTCATTTTTTATAACCCTGTAATTCCTGTTGTGATCAACTCTATGCATGTAAGTTTCCAGCCAGTAGCATGATGATGATGATGCAGAAAATATATTGCTGCTTTCTTTTTAACCCTGCTATTCTTGAATTTCTAACCCCTTTCAGCAAGCAAAACAGATAGCCACTAGCAGACTGGGAGTTGTACATCATGGCAGGTGCAATCTGGGGAGTTTGCCTGAAATTCAGGGATTCTGACAAACACAAACAGCAAGGTAGTACTGGCCTATTCCAAAGGCTGCAGATGTTACAGTGTCAATTATCAAATGCTACCCTGCTCACCTGGAAGTAGATGTTTTATTTCCAACCCAGAAATTCTCTCTTTATTGATCTGAAAAAATATTTTGCTAGCTTGATGCATTGGATATACATTGGAGCATTATTTTTAATGCAGACCATCTGCAGTCCACATTTGAAACCTGAATTTAAAGCCTTAGGTTGTTTCCTTAATTTTTCAAAGATTTGATATGTTTATAACCTTGAAATAATTGAAAGACTTTGAATAAGCACAGCAGTTATCAATAGGGTAAGTATTAGCAGAGTGCAAGTATGTTTTAGGAAAAGCACTTGAGGTCTTAAAGTAGTATTTTTTGGGGGAGAAAGGTGCTGTTTTCTAAGAGGACAAACCTGTAGTTTTCTGTTGTGACTTTGGAGGTGAATTCAACTGTATTGGTAATACAGAATTAGCATTTGTGTTAGCCCCATGTCACAGTGGGCGTGACATGAAAAGGTTTGGGCTTCACAGTCAGCTCATTCAGTGGCTATTTGAGCTGTTTAAGAAAGGAAGCCTCTGGAATCAAATAAAGATTAATTGATTCAGTCAATCACAGTATTACTCCCCAGTTGTTTGACTTTAAAATGAGCAGTGTTTTCTCTTGTTATTTCTGTTTTGGAATTACTAAGTTGACATATAAATATGAAAATAAATTAGAAAAATAAATGGGATAAGCTAATTTACATAGTAGTACTGATTATTTTGACAAAATAGCTATGCAATAGGAGTGCTTGTATGTTGCAGTATACTGCTTCACAAGAAGCCACTGACTGGAAAAGGGAGCTGTGTATTTTTAGTTATCTGAGCTGAAATGACAGGGGGCTTTTCTCAGCTTCAGCTGCTCTTGCTAAAACATCTGCTTATGTCCTAAACCCCTTAATACCTGAAAATCTGAAATGTTTGACAGCATTTCCACATCAGGTCAATAGATCTTTCACACACTTTAGTTCCCTAAATATATTTTTTTTTAATTACAGAAAAATATATTGAAGAGAAATGCAATTTTTGTTTTGTTGTTTTGCCTTTTTAAAAAAATACATATATACATGCATGTGTATTTTTAAAGAAAAAAAAGCATTCTCAGGTTTTTGAGTAGATTTTTCTACACTGACTTTCTTAGTGCATTTGATAGATGTGTCTTGATAGCATAATCATGATTACTTGTGTACAAGATAACCACCCAGTCAAACATACATACCTAGTAGCTCAGAGCAAGCACTGCATTATGAGGTGACATCTTTAACATTCACAAGATGCAGTGACATGTTCATTATAAATTCTGCAAAATTGTAATTCATTAAAATTGTCAGGGTCTTAGGAATATTGAATGTTCATTTATGGTATTAAATTTCTGTAACACAAGTCACTGATGTTTTCACTACTAATAAGCTTTTTAGTCTAAAATAACCAAGTATGTATTTGCTTTTTAAATAGAGCAAAGTTGACCAGGAAAAGAACTTTGTACTTGATGAACATATGGAGAAGATTAACAGGTATTCAGCAATTTTTCTTCTTTGTTATTCTTTTGGATAGAGAACATGAAGTAACAGTATCAGTGTTCCACAAATAAGGTTATAAAAATGACATTCAAGTTAGCAATTAAAAGTCTTTTTGTCTTCAGGGGGCTTTATCTGAAGCTCATTCAATATTTCCCTCATAAGTATATTAAATACTTGAGTATATTTGCCTGATTCATACAACATTCTATTAAGCAACTACCCTGTGGCACATTAAAATAAACTTTTCCTAAAGAAATTGAATGGGGATCTGTGAGAGTAATTGGACAGAAAATGTTACTTGGGGCATTTATACTCATTGATATAAGGCCATTTCTGTTATTGTTTGGAACTTCCATGTATTGAAAAGGGAAGGAGAAATAAATGAGGATAAGAAGCAGCTAAAAATTTAGAAGGATGGCAGTAACTGAATTTAGAAACAGGAGATGTTTACACCAAACCCATGGAATGGAGCTGATAGCTGAAGATTCCATGGGTTCTAAAAATACAGATAAGACTGATGGTAGTAATCAAAGTTTCTGGATAAATACCAGAACTTGTAAGTGAGATTTATCACAGTGCTAGAGATCTGTAAAGGAAGAGGAGATGCCTGTGAACTGACTTGCTTAAAACTGAACCACAGAGAACACATAAAAAAAAAAAAAAAAAAAAGCAACATCACCCAGTCACATTCTGTTTCTAATTTCTTTGTGACTCCAGCACTTCATAGAGAAGAGCAAGGCTGACACAGTTCATATTTTTTTTTCTCTTAGTCTTTTTTCAGCAGATAGTATGGAAGAAATTGTTAAAAAATTAAAGCAAGATGGTTCTCCTTTTGCCACTAAGCAGCTAGAGGTAATGTCTTCTATGTGATTTTTGTTAGAGATTTTAAATTTGGTTCTGTACTTTCTTATAATGGGACAGACTTTAGCATCTTACTATATTAACATAACTAATACTACTAACTCCAGTAGGAGATCCTCAGATTCTCATATATAGTCCTTTGGTATTGTCAGTAGTTCTACTCAGACAAGAATAGTCCTCTGTAAAACCACATGATGTGAATACCATCATATGTTGCATGTGATTGTAACCTAATAAAAACCAACCAACCAAACACCCTTTCCCCCTCTCCAGGATCAGGTGGCTGTTGGTGACAGTTTCCTTAGGTTGGAATAAAACTGCCAGAACAGTGTTGTGCATTTTCTTTTGTTCCAGATATCTCATCTGGGTAAAGAGCAAGCAATTTGTCATCACAAAGTATTATTTGACCTTTTTAATGCATTTCTGAATATTGGATGTAGTCACTACTCAAAACACACACAGTAACACTACACACTTAATGCAAAATTCAGCCTCAAAAGCAAGAAGCAGCTTAAATTTATTTACAAGTAATGTGTGTCTTTCCTTTTTTTCCTTTGAAGTATCTGTATTCAGGTGCCTTGTAAAAGTTTGTCTTGGAGCTATTCAGGTGTCACTCAGTTGGATAGAACACAAGAATTTCTCCAGCAAAACCTTTGTTTTAACGTTGTTTATTGCTCACAGAAGAAATCCTGCTCTTGTAATGAAATAAAACATCATCTTTGGACTTTCATTTGAACAGAACTGTCATTAACATTAGGCATCCTGTCCCAGATAGAGACACATTTTTGGTTCATTTTTTTCTTAAAGGTTTAACATTTTGTCACCAGAACCCTCAAACAGTTTGTGTGAAAGGAAGTTTTAAAAATTATTTTAGTGCCAACCAGTACACTTGTACACTCTAAAACATTTAGCATATGCATGCAAAACTGAAAGGGGTAGGTAGTATTTTTTTCTCTACTTGTATTCAAGTTTCATTGAATAAAGCAGTCAAATGAGCTAGTGCCAGAATAATAATTTCATGTCTCTGTAGAGCTAAATTCTACCACAGCTACCATAGTGGTTTCACCTGAACTACACAGGCTCTGAGATTTCCTTCACTTTTTCCTTATGTTCCAGGTGGCTGGGGAAGTAGTTACAGTAAGGTCTATTGAGACAGTTTAGTAGCATGTTAATAGCAGTTACTTTTGGTGGCTCTTCTTTCTTTATGGTATTTCTAGATTTTATGAAGTTCAATATAATTCTGCAGGGATATTACATTGATTAGCTGCAGTGGAGGTTGAAAGTAATCAAGAATTATTTATATATAGTTCTTCCTAAGCTAATTTCATACAACTTTATCGTACTTTAAGACACAATCAGAGCCTTGTGGAGCTTTTAAAAATACCACATGGTCTTTAAAGGGTGCTTTGTTCAAAAGAGTTTCTACTACAAAAGATGGAAGGAGTCTGGAAACACTGTGTTACTGAAATGCAATAACTAGATTGTTGTGCCACATTTGCTCCAGTTACCCAGACCTGCTCAATTTGCTTCCTTCATCTGCAGCCCCAAAACTCAGATCTCCCATATTTAAAAAACAAAACAACAAACAGATACATTTCATGTTCCATGTTATTTGGGGGAAGGAGGCCAGGAGAGGGTACGTTTGTTTCATATTTTTAATTCAGAGCTTTAAAACTATATAATATACATAAAAGTTAAGATTTTGTGTAACTGATTTTTCTTTAATCCCTTAAAAAATGTTATTTTGTTGCTGCATCAGTTTTCTTATTTAGCATCTTTAATAAGACTTTATAGCAGCTTTTTTCTTTGATATGATTAGTAAATGAAAGACCATCCTTGGAGGAGACAGAAGTTCCTCAATAATTGCCTCTTGTCTGCTCTGTTCAAGAGATGAGGTTGTGTTAATATGAATTGCTTCTGTCCATATGGAAATTTGTGAGTTAAAAAAAAAACCAACAAACACCCAACAGTTTCTAGCAGGAACAAGACTTATTAGTGTGACCATGTATTTAAGTTTCAGACAAGTTTCTAAGAGCACCCATTATGTGCAGAGCAGTAAGTGAGCTTGTAGGATCAGATACTTAATTTCCTCTGTGACAAGAGCCACAAAACTGAAGAAGGACAATGCATTTCTGGGAGGGAAAAGTTAAAAATAGATTGAGGTATAAATCTGGTTTTCTCCATGAAATGCTTGCCAGTTGAAGTGGAGGTTTTGTTTTACTAGGAAAGCAGAATTGTAATTAATTGTAGCTGGAGGAAGAATGGCAACTCGCACTCTGGCAGTTGGGCATTTTATACCACCTAGAGACAGAGCCCTGGCCTGCTGTCACTTTGCTGGGAGGAGCAGAGCTCAAAGAACTGGACAGAGCAGGGAACACGTAGTGTAAGATTATCAGACGTTATCCTTTATAGCAGTTTGCTATCCCCCCACAAGCATCCTAAGCAGCTCAGGTCAGAAACTTCAGTGAACCTTGGAGGCAAAAGATGCAGCCACTTTCCCAGCTGTTAGTCTTGTAAGGAGCTTCATTCAGTGCCACTTAATTTGGTCACCTCCTGTTAGTATCTTACTGGAATTTGGGTTTACTGCAAATTCAGCTTGTAGCTTTCAGGATCATTATGTTGAAATCAAGATGATCTCAAAGGTACTGGAACAGATACAAAATACTTCTATGAGGATTTCTTTGCATTTTAATACTCACTTCAGCCTATCCTGTCTGCTTTTCAGGCTTGTTCCTTAGCACTGATCCTTTCCTCCTCTTTGTAGAGAGGATTTATTTATAGATACACCAGTGACTCATTTTTCTGCAATTACACCTACCCATTTTCTTTCCTTGTTCCTCTTCCTTCAGCTTGATTTATGACAGTGCCTCCTCCACCTTCAACCTCATTGATATGCCAAGATGAGGTAGCTGCTGGATGCACTAGGCTAGTTAAGTGCTGTTCTCACGTCTTCCCTGTTTCAGTGCTTTCTTTGACCAGAAAGAACTCGCCATTACCATTTCACCTAGGGAACCATCTGGTTACACTCCGTGCATCCCATTTAACCTGGCTTAAGCAAAGGATTTTCTAATCTAGATGACAGAATGGGAAACTCAATGGAGAAAATGTTTAGTTCAAAGGTAGAGCCAGCAAGAGCACATGATGGGAATTAAGGGGTCCAGTTTAGAGTTGCCATTCACTGAGACCTAGATAGTGATGTAATTAGAGGTATAACTGTTTCTTTATCTGCTGAAAGGTAGCTTGTTGTTAGAGAACTTGGATCAGACAGAACTCAGGAAACACTGTCAGTTTGAACCAGCGTTAGTTCTATCTAAACAAGCTTCTCTCTCAAGCAAAGTGGTCAACATGCAAATAACAGAATGACAGAACCAGTGCTTTTAAGGTACAGTTGCACAGCCTCCTGCTTGTATAGCAACTGCATGTTTTCCAGCTTAACTAGACAAAGTGGGTCACTGCTGTATCAGCTGGTGTCTGGAGAGGGATAAAGAGTAACTGGAAGCCAGAGAAAACGTTAGTGTTGATGAGTGGAAACCTGCCATTTCAGTCTGTGGGTAAGGAATTCAGTGTCTGCAATGAAAATAATGTAAAGAGGCAAATCTCACCATCTGCCACTCTTCAGTAGTGGTGAAAATGTCCTAATTTACAGGAAATGGCTATTGTACTGTGAATAATGGAGCTTTTAGTTGGGTTTACAGGGGAAGAAGACTCTTGTTTAGAGTAAGACAACAAAGATAAGCAACAGTAAGACTTAGCTCCTTTCCCCCACAACCCTGAAAGCCTTAAAATTCAGTTCTGTTTTCTGAAGTAGGTTTTTGTCTCTGGCCACCTCCCCCTACAGTTCACTGGCATGCTGTTTATTAAAGGATAGTCATGAGAGCCAGATTTACAGCATTTGTGTGCCTTAAACAGATCATGTCCATTGCATAATATTTATAGCTTGCAGTTCCATCAAAAAAAGGAAGGCAACACCTCCAAGGCTTCCTGTCAGCAGGGCAATGCAGGGCTAAATTACTGCAGCATCTGCTGATCCCAGACAAGAAGTCTGCACAAATGTGTGTCCATGTTTGATTTCTTTTATTTTTTTTTTCTTCCACAGTTTTCCTCTTAGTATATTTTCTGGTTTTTGCAAATGATCATGAAGTAGCTATTTAAGTTTGTGGCTAAGCTCACTACTATTACCTTACTACTCTGAGCATTGTACCAAATAAAAATAAGATGCTGTATTATAGTAGTACCAGCTACAATATCAGTATTGTCTTAAAGCAATTCAGACTAGATATATGATACTAAAAAAATGGAGTAAAATTGCTTGTAACATTCGT
>NW_009952874.1:1393695-1413972 GCF_000747805.2 Chaetura pelagica | reverse complement strand
TGAGTACTTGGGTAACATCCAAGGATGTCATTCTTTCAGTGGAACAGAGCTGCTAACTGAATTATCTGAACAAACGCCTCCTAAAGCTTCCCCATGGTATCCATGTTAGTTTCATCACATTTTAAAATAGGAATTGTGTATCTGATTAAATTACTTGTGAGAGTTAAAGTAAATGCTCTAAAAAGAAGTATGAATGAAAATGTATCCAATTCTGATACATTGTGGTACTTGACAGTATCCTTGCCATGTCTTTCCTGGAGCTGGTGGTGTTGCCCCCTTGCTAGTGAAGCATTGTTAGGGATTTAAATGTTATGCTTTCCTTTATCAAAGAGTTGAATGTTTCCAATTTCTAACTGCAAAGTGGTTCAAGAAGGCAGAATGCATCACAATTCCTGAAGATTGGTCTTTCTCCAAAGATTTTCTGATCCTACACACCTTAGTCTCCATCATCCAAAACTCTTTAGAATAATCTGTGAGAGGGGGCTTGCACTGCATAAAATCTGGCTGATCAGGTGCAGTTCAACAGGCTGATTTTGAGAGCTGTGCCTGCATTTAAGCAAGAAGATATAGATGAGAACAGCACAATGGGGATTTAACTGGATTTAAGAACTTGCCTTTCAAGCAGAAGTGGAATAGGTAAAGATGGGATAAATAAAATCTGTCATGTTCCAGCTTGTTTTTTTGTTTTTCAGAAGGGCCATGACTTCTATGAAGGGGTTCGAGCAGGTAAGTGAGTGTGCACCCCAGAAACTCAAGAATATGCAGACTCACTGTTGTTTTGCTCCTCTGGAAGTTAAGACAAGTATATGCAGCAACAACCCAGAGTACATTCCCCAGCTTGCTATAGGTTTTGCTTACTGGACTCCAGGATGGCCAAAATTCAGTATTTGTTCCCATGTGGCATCTTGTTCCCTTTGTGTAATCTCAGTCTCTCAATGTTATTTATCCAGTTGGTAAGGAAGCACCATGAAAACATTTCAGCAGTTCATTGGGAAAGTCCAAAATAGAGTTAATGCTGGCAGTAGTGAGCAGCTATCTCATTTGTGTATCCAGATTTAGTGTTACAAGCTGGTTCAGCCAGCCATAAGAGAGTTTAAGACTCAGTCAAAACCAACCATTTTATAGAAAATTCTTAGAGACTACTTTCACCCATGTGCAGAATCTCTGTATAGAGCTGTCTTCCTATTAAAAAAAACAATGTGTAAACTTAATGTTAAATAATTCAGCGTTTTAAGACAATGCTCAAGATAGGTAATGGTAAAAGAGCAGCAGCTCAGCAAGACAGCCTGTCCTTGATTCTACTGCTGATTCACCATGCAGTTTGTCAAACCCAATGTCACATCTGTTAGGAACAGTAATAATTATTTATGTACTATTCAGCACATGATGAAACAAAGCAGAGGCATTTCCTTTTCCAAAAAGCTTACAGTACAAGACATTTGGATGAATAACACTTTGAAGTTGAGGGAACCTAGCTGTTAATTCACACAGTTACATATCTAGTGTGCATAATCACCTCCTCCTCATTTTTTATACCTGCATTTTTAAAGTAGTTTAGAATCCATTTCAGTAGTGGATCTTAGTTTGAGGGTTCACTTCTAGTAACACTGTGCTTAAGATAGCCTGGGATGAGAAATGCAAAGTTTGTTTGTGCAGCCTGGAAAGTTTCTGATTTTAATTAATTAAACTTTAGCCTTCTTTAGCAGAGACTCCTTTGAAGAATTTACTGCACATATTAAGAAGTGCGTGGTTTTCATTTTCTTGGCAATGGGGACAGAGATACCTAAAAAAGATTATTACTATGATACATTCTAAATCACCAAATAAGATGCCAAATTGTAGCTATTTAGGAAGTGACAAACTTGAATTCTGAGAGTCAGATGAACACCAGACTCACGTGTAGTGCACAAGGTCATTAAAGCACCTGGGGGTGCAGTGGAGAACAAAAGCAAATCACTTGTCAGTTTGGCCAGTAAATTACACAAGGTGCTTGTAAAGAAAACAGCTGCAACAGCAGCAGTTGGGAAGCTTCTCTTACATAGGATGATGTAGGAAAAGTTTAACTATATCAGGGGAAGAAAAAAGCCATCAGAGATGCAGCTGCTCTAAGGGGATTGCTAATAATAATTTGTTCTTGAAGCACTTTTGCTCTCTAGTTACTGTATATGTGTTAGCATATTTGTCACCTCAAAATTGTTTATCTTGTTTATGAGAGGTGCAGAATCTGACTCTAGATTTTTTTTTTTTAGTTGGGTCTAATCTCATAAAAATAATTATCCAACAATGTGCTCAGCATCCTTTTTAATAGGAAGATTATTAAGTACTTCACAGGCTCAACCATAGTGTCTAACAGATTAAAATGATAAAGACGTTAATTTCAGTATTAGCTTTTTGTTTATGAAACCATTACATTTCAAACATTTAAGAGCCAGCTGTTTACCCTAACACAAGAGGTTCTACCACAAAGTAAAGATATAATAATCAGATTTGGTTTTTAAGATGTTATTTTAGCAGCAATGGCCATAGTTCAGGTTTAATAAAAGCTTTTATCTGCTTCAAATAATAATTTTAATAGCGCTAGGGAAGTAGTTTGTTTAAAAGCTTTTTAATCCTGCTTTGACTTGAGGTCAAAATTTTAGTTTTCTTTCTGCCAGTTTCCTTTCAACCAGACTGAGAAATCTTCTTTCTGCCAGTTTCCTTTCAACCAGACTGACAAATCAATCCGCTGGCAAACAACCTTCCTAATTTCTGATACTTGTGATTTGAGCTACTAAAGAAAAAACCCAAACTGATGAAGCACAGAATACACAGACCATATTTCATCACTCACTTTAGAGAATAATACATAAACTAAGAAATACACAGCCCTGGCTCATTTCCAAGAATTTTGTTTTTTAATTCTTACTGCAGAGAAACACTTGGAACCTGTGCTCAGACACACCCAGGTAGACTGCAGTCTTGGTGACTTGAGGGGCAAAAATCTGCTAAATGTAGCCCCCTAACTATGTGTGCAGGCATGTAGATTTCAAATGGAATAGCTGAGAGCCTCAGTCTGTTGCTGACCCTGCAAAGATCTGATTTCTGGGTATATTCTGCCCTCTCTCCTGCAGTGCAGGCAGCTGGCAGCCTCACCCAGGCACACAGACCCCCTGCACTCAGTGAGAAGGGAGAGATTTCCTTGCAACTGACCATTTCAGGTGCTCAGAAGTACCAGTGTTTTGACTGTGCTGGATGAAGCTAAGCAAGAGAACACTCACTGAAGTCCAGTGAGGTCACTGCTAGTGAGCAGAGGGGATGGAAGTTTAATTTTTATCTTGTTTTGCAAGAAAAAAGCCACAAGAGCAAACCCTTACCACAATGTCAACGTTCAGTTACGTTTATCTTAATTAGCTTCCCTACCTTAGAAGCCTTCGGAATTTTTGTTCTGTTCTTGTAGTGATCCATATCTCAAGCTGGATAAACAGCAAATACACAGGAGTTAATGCAGAAAGGAGGCATTTTCATATGACTATTAGAAACAAATACTTTAACACATGCAAGATTGAAGATTATACTGGAGAGATCATTATGATCATTCCATTTACCTGCCAGAATAAAACTGGCCACAGACCCACACAGAAGAATTAACTCAATTACACAGTAGTGCCATAGAGTGGAGAATTATCAGCCATTGCAGCTGTATTTCAGAGTTGAAGCTGTTATAGTGCATACATGGACTTTTTTTTCTTTTTTCCCTTTCAATTTAAAGCATCTCTAGTCAGTGTTGTCTTTTGTGGATAACAGTTAAGGTTATTTTGGCAAGATTGTGAACTTCAACTAAAGTTGAAGAAAATCATTAGGTAAGTACTAATCTAATGGAATAAATAGAATTGATTTGGGAGATTTATATATTCTGATCCAAACCAATCAATGCCTTCACATCACAATGTTTAAAATTAACTTGTAGGATCATTACTTGTCAGTAAATTACCCCGTTGAATGACATAGTAAATACACTCCTTTACAGCACATTTCCTTTAAAGAATTGCCCACATGGATTCTGTTATCTGTAGAATTGCAGGCTCTATCTACATAATGAGCTTCTTAAAAAAATTACTGTTATTTGTACCCAAGGAGTCCTGTATTTGCAGGTAAATGTTGCAGGACCCTGATTCTTCTCTCTCTTTGAAGTTGTAAGCCAAGGAGCTGTGATGCCTCTATTTCTTCAGCTACAGAAATACTAATTTATGCAATTGTAACTTGAATGGTATTTATTTTCCAGGCATTTTCCAAATGTTAGTTATAGAGGGAAAAGTTAAAAAAGTTTTCAAGTCATACTTTGTACCACAAACTGCCATAATGCCTGGCTTTTGATAAGACACAATTCTTAGGTGGGCATTCTTGCCACTGAACTTAAAGTCCACCTCCTTTACACACTTCTCATCCTGGATGGTTTTAGCTCAGTCACCAAGAACGATGTCTGGTTAGAAAAACATGGCAACTTACCAAAAAGCAGCTGTTACTCTTCCAAGTAGTTAGTCTCTGTGAGTATCTTCTGTCCATGTGCCTGTAGAACCATTCTGCTCTGAAACTATTCTGAGAAAGAAACAAGTCCTGTTGGCAACCCTGCCATCACTTATATGCTGTGGGCTGTGCTGGTCTCCCAGGACACAGGTGCCTCTCCTGATCAGGCACTGATGCCACACATCTGAAGGGAATGTTGGTTGAGGAGGGATGTTGGGGACTCAGTCAGTGCATCCTAGAGAGCCATGCTTACTACAGCTGTTGTGTTTGGGTTTTTTTAATAATAAAATTTTCACATTTTAAACTGTGCCTTTATGGACTTTCTTTGGGACAGAAAGGTGCTCAGAAGGATGCTCTGGAATTCCATTCATGTTGGCCATTTCTACACACAAATCAGCTGCCTCTTGTCTTAATACTGTTTGGTAGTGAAGCTGTTCTTGCTGACGTGCCCTCAACATTCCTGTGATACAAGGAATTTTTGAGAATTGGTATTTTCTTTCCCACGAACATACTCTGCTTTAGTCTTTCCTCATCAGTTATTTCATTAGTAGCTTATATGATGTTTAAATTAGCTCAGCTCCCACATACATCTCTAGGCAGGTCACAAAGCAAGAATTTTGATTAGAGTAAACATATATGTGTTATCAAAACTTTCTTCACCTGATCATACTGATTTTTCTGCCCAATGTATTCACTGAACCTGTCTGTGTTGATGCTATCTGAAGTCAACCTCATTAGATAAAGTTTACAAGTAACTTTTCTGTTACGCTCCACCTGACAGTGCTTATTGACAAAGACCAGTCCCCCAGATGGAAGCCAGCTGCTCTAGAAGAAGTCAGTGATGAATTTGTGGACAATTGTTTTAAGCCACTAGGAAACAACGATCTCAAGTTGTAAAGATCAAGCCTGTGGACCTGCTTATACACCTGCTTAATTCTGTGATATAAAACATCATATTAGTATGATAAGAGTTTGACAAGACTTTACTAGCCTGAGATTTGCAAGTCTTAATTTTTTTGTGTTCAGAAACACTCTATTTTGTTACACTGCCACAATAACAAAATAATCCTATCTCTGGTTAATACAGGGGAAAAAATTACTTTGGGGCAAATTGTTATTTTTACTGCTTTACACAAGGATTAGCATTTTATTTTTTTGTGTCAGCTCTAACAAAATAATCCTATCTCTGGTTAATACAGAGAAAAAATTTACTTTGGGGCAAATTGTTACTTTTACTGCTTTGCACAAGGCTTAACATTTTATTTTTTGTGTCAGCTGTTAGTGTAGGAGGAGCCAAAGGAAAATGCAAGACATGCTGGTTGAGTAGTCTTAAATAAAAGGTCAGCCTGACACTGCTGGTTGAGTAGTCTTAAATAAAAGGTCAGGCTGACACGTTGTTAGTCTGAGAGCAAGAAATTGTTCTATTGATTTAACATTTGGTCAGTGTTCAGTCTCACTGATGTAGACATTGTTGCAAATGTCATAACACTCCCAGAGCACCAGTGAGCCCAGAGCACACTTCTGTTTGCTTGTAAAACCATGGGGTTTTGTTTTTTTTTAAAATGCCATTAAGTTGAATTGAATTACATAATTAGTTTTTCATTATTTAAAAAATAGCTAGTTGTTCGTCACTGTACAGTACTAAAGAAAAAATACTGTCTCAGACCTTCCTCTGGACACTAGTTGAATTGAATTACATAATTAGTTTTTCATGATTTAAAAAATGGCTAGTTGTTCGTCATTGTACAGTACTAAAGAAAAAAAACTGTCTCAGACCTTCCTCTGGACACCAAACAGCACGTTTCCTGTTGAGGGATTCTCTGGTTGTTGCTGTGGCAGAGGTGTCAGCAGGACTGCAGTGGCTGGAGCCTGTACCAGCTGGTCTGGGTTCCTGTTGGCTTGTACTCGTGAACAGCCTCTCTGCTGGGTGGAGGATTTGTGGGAACTAGGGGGAACACAGCAGTATGTACTCAGTCATAGGTAACAAATAGAGGAGAACATGATGTGGCTGCTGCTCTGTGGATTGTCTGGTTCCTTAAAATATCCTGACAGATGTATTTGTTGGGATCAAAATTTAAATGTACATCATATCCCCATTACTGTATGTGCAGTAAAGGTTGCTGGCTTCCGATACTAATGAGGCTCGAGGTATATGACAGAACCAGAGACCCTGGATGAAACATCATCTTTTTTGGGGGTAGAATTTTTCTATTGTGGCTACAACATGTGGCTACTAATCCTGCTTCACCATTAAGACTGCATGGGTTTTTTTATCATGTAGCAGTATCTCCTCCTACTTGTGTCTACAGTTACAGGCAGGTCACAAACACAAATACTGGCTTTTCTGAAGATGAAGCAAGAAGAATGAGACTAAAGGAAGAAAACTTTTGTTCAAGTAACATCATCAGAAACCAGCACTGGGAAATCAAAAAGGCAGAGCTACAGCAGAACTCTCACAGCGTTTTCAACACTGAGCAGGTCTTCATTACTGACAGGAATGGTCTACACTGGCTCCAGGCTTCTTCCTTCCCAGAAGCTGTTGCCTGGAAACAAAGTCCAGAACATTCAGGCATCAAGGTGAAGTGCTAGAGTGACTTTCAGATACTTGGAGGTGAGCAAAATTGAGAGAAAAATCAAGAAACATGGCTTTGTCACTAGAATCTTTAAGATAAAATGGTTAAAATTTCAACTACCAGTTAAGGTTATCATGTACATCCTTGTTACAAGACAGTTCCTGAGCCTATTTTCAGAAGCAGTTGAGAGATTTCATTAATATCTCTAGGGTAACTTCTGAAAATATTACTTGAATTTCTACCTCCTGCTGGTTCTGTAAGGAATGTAAAGTTCCCCCATAATTCGTTAAAATTGGTGTGAAACTTCAGATTCTTAAAACAATGGCTATTTTTAATTTATGTTTTTTCGATTGGTTCAATTATTTTTGTACAGAAGAAGCCATCTTCAGTGCACAGTAATCCCCAGGGAGTAGGCATTATGCCTTCTCTGACTGAAGTGGATTTAAAACATTTTAGCAAGTTTACTTCTCTATCAATAAACTTTGACCTGTGTTCAGTTGCTTCCAGTATTCACATGAATGGGAATTATCCCAAGCTCATGGTATGAAGCCCTTGTCCAGTCTCTGCATTTTTTGTCACAGAAAGAGTCTTACAAGCAAATGGGAAGTTTAATTTTATTTGGTCCACAAGAAAATATTTTCCACAAAAAATATTGTAAAAATATATTGTTGTGTGTTTTATTTGGGAATACTGATGTGTCTCACTTCAGAAATGTCAGTTTTACAAAGTTGTGCTGAAGTTTGTATGTTTTGAGCCATTGTTAGAATATCAAGTCAGTCACACAGTAGTGCCTACTCAGACTATACTTACGTTTCCTGGAGAAAATAGAAAGCAAATGTATTTTTAACTCCTAAATAGAAGTAAATGGTTTTGCAGAGCATGCCAGTCCCATACTGGAGTGCCTTTATTCCACAAAATCAAGGCAAAGAACTTAGCTGGAAAGCCACTGTAAGGGGCTTTCTAAGACTACAGCACAGTTTAGAGTAAGCTAATGATAAGTAAACACGTATTGTTTTATGCAGGTAAAGAAGTATTTTTATTATGCATTACTATTGTGTCTGTTAAAAACATAGCAGAACTCTGGAATGGGATTGCCTTTGATCTCCCACCATATAGTAGCACTGAACAAGTTTTTTTTTAATTATTTTTTATTAAGGGTAAGTGCATTATTTATTAAGGACAGTGTCTTGTAAAAGAGATTGTTTTCCTGGTGAGAAGCTGTCTCCCTCTGGTTTGCAAGCTCGTTTGCTTTCCCTGAAGTGCCAGTGTCACAGGAGGCATCATAAACCAGCTGGAGTGACACTTCAGGCCACACTGGATCTGCTGTGATCTCCAAGCTTTAGGGAGGGCAGAGGAGCTTTGTGGTGCAGGTCAGTGACAGGCTGGGCTGACCTAGCAGCAGGAGAGCACTGAGTGTCTGGGCAGCCCCCAGACAGGGGCTCACAGCTTCAGTTATAGCCAGTTAACCTCCTCTGGGGGACTGTGGGTGTGCATCAGTGCAAATGCTGTGATTTCACTTCAGGCTGTTTGATCTGACATCCCTGCCTGCTGCTGGACAGTGCAGTGGCAGCCTGCCAACTCAGAAGCTGCTTTCAGAAGTGCCTCTGCTGTGCTGACTCCAGAGGAGTGCAGATGTGAGGCTGCATCCAGAGAGAGGACCCAAGACACTGCAACAGCCAGCACTGCAGAACCTTCTCCCCAGGCCAGCCACTACAGCTTTTGTACAAGGGTCAAGGCAGATATACCTAAATGCACTCTTAAAACAAGCCCAGTTTTCTGCAGCTATCTGCCTACCTGGCAAATGATGACTATGGATTTGGGGCCTTACTTCAGCTATAATAAGAAGAGGAATATTTTTTAATACTGTGGTTAAGCAATATCCAATGAATATGTACTTATCTGATCAGTGTTTTGGTTTTGCTTTTTAATTCACCCTAGTATATGGCATGGAGGTTTTTTAGATGGAGCAAATGCAGGGTATGATTTCATGTCTTACATGCTTTAGAGCTTCAAAGAACATCCCTCTTAGCAGTAGAATTTAAATGGGCCATAATACTGAAGTCCCATTTTACATATGGCTTCAAAGATGACTACGTTACTTCAAAGAAAAAGACTTTACAACAACAGCAGGTTTTTCTCCCTTTTTCTGCAAAAGCCTGAGAACAGTCTTACTAGAAGGGTCTGGACAGTGTGAATTAGTGGTAGTCTTGTGCTGTGTTACAAATAAGTATTTTTCACCTTTAAATTCCTGATGCAACCACCTCCCGACACAGGTGAGTTTCAAATAACTAAGTGTATGTCACAAAGTTTGCAAAACAGCTCAATATTATGTCTGAGAATAAGCTAAAAATAACAATTTGCACAGTCCTCTCTGCTTACCATGGCTTGAAAATCATGCTTTGTATCACTACTAGAACTGTATGTACTTAAAAAAATAGTAACAGGTTTTGCCAGTATGGAAACATTTTTCCTTAGAACAAAAACATAAAATGGAAAGCACTTTGATTTAGGAAGAAAAAACAACCCTACATCTTTTAAACTGGCCATAACAGAAAAAAACAGGTTGCTAGAACCCAAGTTTCTACCAAGGCAAGATGACTATAATTTATTCATCATTTTCTTGACATCTTAAATGCTAGTTAAGAGTAGAGCAGGTCAGGCTACAAGTCCTGGAGAAGCAGGGTGCAGTGTGTGGGTGCAAGCTGGATAAAATGGGTAAAGAATGTAGCCCTTTAGCTTTGGGCCTAAGGCTTATTCGCTAATACAGTGCACTGCTCAGGCTTTAGGTTTCTGTAGCTCCTTTGTGCATCCCCACACACAGCTCTGCCAGCAGGTGAGACTGCAGAGGCTGAAGGAAGGTGTTTGTCCCAAGGGTGTTACTTCAGGGTGACATCTGAGTGTAATGCAGCCATAGTTCCCCTCATTTTAGAGAACAGCCTTCATGCATTTCCAGAAGCCAGAGCACCTGTCAATTACAATGCACTGTTTAACAATATTGTAATGTTTCTCACTGGCTCACTTAAGAATGGCAGTTGAGTAATATAATGAACTATATGGTTCCCTGAATACTACTTGGTTTTATAAAAAGCTTCTTGTTGCCTTAATTATCTTGTGGCTTACAGGTTCAGCCTGCTCAAGATATCAAAGCAAAATTTCTGACAGCAGTTACCTTTGCTACATGTAGACCCTTGGCTTCACTAGCAAAACGTGGACAGATTTACCAGGCATAAATAGTTACTCTCTTGTCACCTACAAACAGACCACTGATTTTTTTATGCAGTGTGCAAAAATCCACCCTTTGTCCTTGAGCATCTCTGGGGCCTCTGTGGCAGTGCTTGCAGAGTTGCTAGGCAGCCACGTTCTTCTTATCCTCTTTTTTTAACACTGATTTCTGATCACATTCAACACATGAAGACAGAATATACTCAACATACGGCTGATAACAAATGACACTTGATTGAGGTTCTACGGCAATCCAATTAGTTTCTCAGCAATACCAATCCAAAGGCAAATTTTTTCAGCCTCTCCTTGCAAACACATCCAACTAGTGGCATTGTGCTCCAATCACGGATGGTGTTACTTCATCTGCACAACCACCAAAGACAGACCGCTGGGCAGAGAGGACACTGGGTGTGAGGACAGTCCTTGGCAGTCAGGGCTCAGGGCACATCACTTTCAATGTAAGGGATGTCACTGTATTTGCTTTCAGTCACTGCCAGCTGTTGCATGGCCTGATCCAGGATCTCCCGGGAGAAGCGGTCGGCATAGTCTTGCACTATGATGCTTGGTGGACCTTTTACATCCACCCCCGTGATCAGGGATGCCTTCTCCCCAGTGCACACTTCTCCAATATCTTCATCCTGGATAGCATTTGAATGTGGAAAGGCATACTTGGATTTGAAGCATCCCATGGTACGTTGGAAAATGCAGCTGCAGAAATTCAGTTCAACAGCATGTTTTGGTAACCTGGAGGTGGTTTCCGCGTTTGGTGCACAGTGTTGCTGCTTCTTGCCAGTGGTCCCAGTTGCTTTCAAAGAACAGAGCCTCTCCTTTTGTGCTTCTTCACTTCTGAAGGAACCTGTCAAAAGAGTGTTTCATATAAATGCAATAAGTAGTTGGCCATTCTCAGGGAGCTTAAGGGAAAGCTACAATCACACAGATGCTTGTAGAAGCAACTTCAGTAAATCTCTGCATGATGCACATGAAATGTATTTATCAGTAACATCCAACAAGCAAAGTTTGACCTGAATTCAAGCAGCCTTTGAATGCAATTCCCAGCACATGATGTAAGCCACCCAGGACCCTAAAGATCTTAGGAAAAAAAATTAACTGTCTCTTCCAGAAGGACAAAGCAGTACTATTTTCCCAAATAGTAAACAAATACCATCTAACTCCAGTGACTGCTGCTGCTAAACGAAAGAAAGAAACCTCCCCCCCCTAGAAGCATCACACAGCCACCACCTCACAACAGCCTTCATGCCCTTTGGGCAGGAGCCCCACAAATTCTTAGTGTCACAGGATCACAAAATGCCAGGTTCTGCTGTTGCCCAACTAGACCCAAGCCTGCAGTCATGAGAAACAAAGAACTGCTTCTTGACTTTTCCCTTGAGAGCTTAGGAAAAGCAACAGTGGGTTGTTGTGTTCTGTGCAGGTCTGGCAGAGCTAGAGCACCATTCTTACTAAAGAAGGACAACTCAAGAGTGAGGAACAAAACACCTCAGGGGGTCCTTTTGTCAAACTCCTCGAGAATCAGAATTGGTCAGCCCCAAATTGTCATATGTGGTTTTTTTTCATTTACCAGCCTACAAAGCTGTCTCTGCAAACAAAGCAGAATATCATGATATGCCTGACTTTGCTTGGCATGAGCTTACCCACTTATCAGAGTTAATAGACTGCCAGCCAAAATAAAGACTGTGCTGCAGAGGAACCAACTGTTCCCTACAGCTTCACCCATGATGCTGTACTAAGGTCAGCCAAAGTTAAAAGATTTTTTTGCAAATAGCCTCTGAAAACATAATCATGGCAAAGGTGTTAAGCCTTATTTACTTGCTTTATATACTGGGGGAAGCAGGGGCTGCAATCAGGTAACCTGATCATAAACAGAGGAATATTTGCAAATATTTACAGAGGAAATCAATCCCATTTGCAAGCAGATGGTGCTTCACAGGTAGGATGGGACTTCCCCAGACCAGCAGCTGACTCATGAGTACTAGGGTCATGGTGATGAGCTTCTCTCCTCCTGCTGCTTGTTCATCAAAACATTGCTACCTGTTCAGAAAACAGTAGGACTGAAATGCCAGTTCTCCAAAGCAGGGGTTGCTGTTCCTGGCAGAAAGTCAGCCCTAAAGGGCTTCTGAAACCACCAAGTACATACAAACATTTTCATACCTGTAGCTTTGTATCACAGCGTTTCAGATGAGTGTTTGTAAATCACTTCAATAAAATGCAGTAAGTCTCTCTGGTGTGCAGGGACACCCTGCAGCACGTGCTGGTGCGTTGTAGAGCAGGGAAGGTAGTTGACAAGCCTGTAACATAAACCTTGCTGCTAACATTTGTAGTTTTACTCCACACAGAGGAGAGCTAAGCTACCAGTGAGATTTTATATAATAATAACTTGCTATCAAATGAGTAAAAGGAAGGATTCCTTTCACTGCAAAAGCAACCACATGTATCCCTATGGTGGTTTATAAAAACCCCATGAGCTTTATACCCATGTCTATTGACTGCACCCATTGATGAAACTTAAAATGCTGACAGAACATGCTTGCAGACCAGAGGCCGAGGAGATGTCTGAAAGCAATTCAGACTGCTGAATAATTAAAAACTTTGTAATAGTCATATCTAATTTCAATATATGCCATTAATAAAATATTCATCAAAATTGTTTTCCACTTGCTCTTTGGAAAGCTCCAGTCTATAGTTACCCGGGTCCTTCTTCTTGCCCTTCTTGTAGGCTGGAGTTACAGTGACTTTCCTCCAGTCCTCAGGCACCACAACTTACCAAAGATGGAGAGTGGCCTAGCAATGACCTCCACCAGCTCCCTCAGCTTCCTCAGTGGAATAGGGTCTCCCCATCAAATGCCATGTTCCCAAGATCCAATAAACCAAAATTCTGCTTGTGGCACCAGTCTCTGAGCCACATGATGAGCAGCTGTGTTTTCCTGTTCCTCTCAGTGTACAAGGTAGTCTTCCCTGCCACTGAAGGGATTGAAGAAAACACTTATCTGTGCTCTCGATCCTTCAACCAATCATCCCAGTGCCTTAAAGTGCTTTTTAATTGCTCTCCCTGCAGCCAGACACTTGCAAAGCTACATTTTTACAGGGAAGTTCCATTTGTGTTCCCACATTCCTCCTAGCGATGGCTTTTAACCATGAGGTCACCATGATATATAGAGATATATATGTATATACACTGCCTGAAATATATAATGTATATAGCAGCCTGAAAGTAACTGACTGGAGCGTTTGAATCATCTCTGACACTTCATGTAAAGACTATTCAGATTTAGATTTTTTATCTAAGTTTGGAGCCATATTCTTTCATGTTATATATATATATTTTGTGCTTTACAGAGAGGTCTGTTAATCAGCAGCCAGCTTTGGTTAGTAGTTCACTATTATTTTAAGATCTTTCCATTCTACAGCTGGAGGTTTCCTCTCCTCTTCTGTTCGGGGACACCAGCAGATGAGTTAGTGCCTAGCAGAAAGCAGGAGGGAAGATGAGCAGAAGGAGGACAAACATCTCCTAAATCAGGTAGAGAGAAATTACCAAAGTCAGCATCTTCCTCTGGAGGACTCCCTGCTGGCTATAGAACTTCTAGATAGCAAGGCATGCAAGACAACTAAATTGTTCCAAATTGATTACTAGTTGAGCTTAAAAGCCAAGTTATCAACCCTTGGTTAAATTCTTGACTCATGTTATTATTTACAGAGCACAGTTCTTTCTAAGTCACTGCAGTTTTACAGCCTCCCACTGTACTTGAGTTAATAATTGTTGGCACATAAACGATGGCAAATGAAGCTGCCCTCAATCTCTGACTGCTTTCCTGTTTTTCTGATAGTCATTGCTTGCACAAACATGGTGAAGTGCTGTTTAAATACCCTCCACCTCACTCATCTCCAGACTGTAAAGTTCAGACTGGGATTTTAACATCTCTAGCTTTCCTTACAACACTTGTACCTTCAGAGGGGGGGAAAAACCCAAAAAACCAAGTAACAACAACAAAAAAGCTCATTTTACTCCCAGGATGATTCATTCAGTAGCAGCACAAGGCAAAATTGTCTGCTAGGAGTCTGTTTTTTTCAGTGTCCGAACTCTAATCTGTAGCCAGTTGTCTCAGAAACTACTGCTTAGATGGTTGGAGGCTCAGGCCAAAACCTCCACAGATCCAGTTCCTGATGTGTCAAGCTGCTGTGCTCAGCTGCAGGCAGAGGTCACGGAGCTGCAATCTGCTCTGTTACACTGCCAGCCAGGAGTCAGAGCAGCACTATCACAAACCTTAACCTAACTTCTCTTTTTAAAGACCAATTTTACAGTTAGTGAAATGTTGATATCATTAATCTGAAAAATACAAGTTCCTAGTTGTGCTCATTTTCAGTGAGACATAGAGTGAGACATAACGACATGGAGTCATTATGCTTTTCAATATCTTGTTTAATTTCAATACTATAAACACAATGTATAATTTTAAGAAGAGTCCTGAAAACAATAAATCCCTGAATTTGGAAGTTCCCAAGGAAAAAAAATCAGGTGTTGTTTCACCTGTTAGGTTATTTACTACACATGTGCCTTCTGAAACTGCAAGGAGAGAGAAAATATTGAGGGAGTCGCTGAGCTGAACTCACCTGGCATGAGAGGGCTAAGCAGTCTCTTGGCCAGCCTGGCTGAGTGTTTCCTGCCAAGGCACATTCATTTCTAACCACTGCAGGAAACAAACAATGAACTTAGGATGTCAGGAAATGTTTGGCCAGGCTGGCCAAGAGACTGCTTAGCTCTCTCATGCCTGCCTCTCTGGAGTGAATCTTACTGTGATTAAGACGGGCGTAAGAGCAACAGTTTTGCTGTTACACAACATTTCTAGCTATCACAGGCAAGTTCCTGCTACCATTTAAACAGTCTCCATCCATAAGACCTTTGCAAAAATTGCCTTGGAGTTCAAAGCTGTATTGCGAGGAGTCACTTTTATAACACTTTCCCCATTACAGCAGTCCCCTGATTAAAAACAAGCCTTTTTTTTTTTTTTTCTTTTAAAACAGTTTACTACAGCTGTGCCCAGCTGAACACTGAAATTTCTGCTGTGACAGAAGCAGGCTTCTCACTTTCCAAACTCTTAGGTTCAAATAAGCCCTCCTCCAGCCATGGGGGCTTTTAGGCATTATTTTTTTCCCTCAGTATCCACAAGAGAAGCTCAGTGTACTACTTAGCAAAAACGTGTCTGCTTTTAACAAGTTGTCTCACTTGTCTGCAGGACAGCACAGACAACTGCACACCTGGGACTCTGCAAAGGGAACCAATAAATGAAACTCAGCACTCACCAAGATGTCAAAGTTGCACATTATCACAGTGAGATGAAATCTGTAGTGCTGGCCTTGCAAAAGTCTGCTTGCCTGAATTTGACCTTGACAAAGGTAAAAGGATGATACAGCACTTGAGAATTCAGATTGAATGGCAGGCTTCAACAATTTATACACTGCACCTAATTCTGGGTCTACTGTGGGGCCACCACTTGGGCAAGTGGCTCCTGTACTATGTGCAGGATGCCAACCTCCTTCCACAGCACAGCCCAGTTAAGGACAATTTCAGCAAGGACACAGGAAGGGTAACACACCAGCACCTGGAGCGCCTCATCATTTGGCTAAGCTTACAAGTTCTTTCCTGTTTTTCCTTCTCCCTTTCAGAGCTTCTGCTGAGACCTGGACCTTTATTATCCAAATGCATAAGAATAGTTGGATAATCACAGTGTTGTCATTATCATGGGAACAATAAACATTACTCTTTGTAACAAGATATTCAAACTCAAGGCACGTCACCCCAGCAGAGGTAAACCTAACAGCATTTAGGCATCCAGACCTGTGAACTGCACCTAATCCTGTTAAATATTTGTCCTTCATGTAATGATGGGGAAGAAACAGAAACCCAGAACATCCTATGCCTGCCTCTCCTGTACGTAACAAGGTGGGATTTTATTCAAGAGGATAGATGATATGATGCCTTTGGATACTCTGCAGGTTTGGGCAGAGCAGTGGCAGGTCAATGGTAGAGGGATGAATCACTGACTTAGGGCACTGCATCATCTCCACTGCTGCAGGACTCGTGGGCTCCCTGTGCAGAGCAGCCCTAGGAAGGGCCTCTCAAGGCCACCAGTTTTCTCTTCTTCTTCTCCTTAACACCTGCAAATCCCACAGAGGAGATGCACTGTAGCAACATTTATTACAAAGACTCCTAATCGCAGGAGCTTTTAAAAAGCTAGAGTTATCTTAAGACAAGCATGATTCCCGAGATCCACGATACCTCAGGCAATCACTGAAACACCTCAACACCCTGAAACAACTCAGCAACCAAGAGCAAAAATGGAGCCTTCATTCCTGCAGGGCCATCCCCTCCCTCTCCCATTGCCTACTGCCAACAGGAGATAAGAGCTGCAGGCTGGGAAGGGCTGGATGCAGGAACCACAAACAGCTGCTGTGCAGGATTAGCACATCAGTGAAAGTCTCCTGGCTCTCTCTCTTGGGGTACATGCTGGAATTTCAAAGGCTTGGGTTCTTCTGCCCCTCCAATGCCAGAACTGATAAAACTTTTGCAGGCTTCAAAGCCAGTTTGGAACTGAATGTGGAAACAAGACACTCACTTTTCAGAATTGGCCATGACCTCCAAGCTTGCTTTAAAAGGCTTTTCACTAAGAGGCAAATTGATGTAGCAAGCAAAGGTTAAATACAGCAAGGAAACTTTAGGTGAAAATACCAATACTGCAGAAAACAGCAATGCCAGAAGGTACAGCTCTCAGCAGCCACAAGAAGAAAAAAAAATAAAAAATGCTGTTAAATAACACTGTGTGTTTGATAGCTGTCTAATTTCATGAAAACAAAGTATTACCCCGTCAGCTTGTCCAGAAACCCCTCCTCCTTCCTCCAGGACAGTGGTTTATCTACCTGAATCCTATGCAGCTCAGAGAGCAGCCTGAAGGCAAGAGGGGAAGATGATGCTGAAAACTTCTCATTTAACTTAGCTGCTTGTCCAAAGAACTGTGCATAGAATCACAGAATGGTTTAGGTTGGAAGGGACTTAAAGACCATCTAGTTCAAACCCTGCTACAATAGAACTATTTTAGATAAAATGTGTACAAAGTATTAATTGTACATGATTTTTCAATGCCTGCTGTTCCCCCCCAGTGCCTCAGAATACAAGCCAGCAGACATTTACCAGTAGACTCTACCACACCGTGGACAGGGAGAGTCATTCACTTAATTTGCCCTCACAAAAACAAGAGTGGGCTGCTTCATGTTTATGAAAGCCTATTTTCTGGATGAATAAGAGCAGACCAGAGGAGTTTCCTTAGCAAGTGAGGCCTCAGAGCAAGACTGTAGGAGAAAGGGCATGAAGAAGAATCAGAGCTTCTCAGAAACCCATCTGCAGAAAGTTTAGCCAAAATTGAAGGAACTCAACTACAGAAACTATAGAGAAATGCCTTGCTTCAGAGGAAGGAAAAGCTAATGGTCATGGAGTAGATCCAAAACTCTAAGAACCCAGACCCATATACAAGATAAAGCTCAGAACTGGTGAGCAGAGAAAAGCCATAACAAATTGTTTTATAGTAACATTGACATATATATGTTTCCCTACCCATGGAAAGACACTGGTTCAACACTTCTTCAGCAAAACCCACAGTTGTTACAATTATCAGCCCACACCCCCACAGGTTTTAGCTGCAAATCTAATGCCTGTAGAAGATCCCCACAAACACTCCCCACAGCAGAGGAAAATGCAAGGTGTACCACCAAAGGGTGTCAGAAACCACCACAGCCCCTCAGCAAGGTTACACTGCTTTAAAGCATGGCACTGGGTCAAAATGAAGCAGCCTGTTTACTACAATGCTGTGACACTGTTCTGAATGAACTAGAGCATAAATCAGTATGTTCCTATGTATCCCACAAAACTTCCATCTCAACAAGTTAACTGTGGAGTCGCAGCCTACCTATTAACACCTCACCCTCAGGAACACTGAAACATTAAGCTACTTACACTTGTGCTAAAATTTAGGATCTGGCCTTGCTTATAAAGGCATATTACTGTTTATAAAGGTATGTTACTGTCCTCCACGGGTGCCAGCCAAAGACAGACTGCTGCAGACAAGAAATGGGGATGCACAAAGCCTTCCATGCAGGAAAACTCCTCCTTCCATTGTTGCTGGCTGCTGTCCAGCCCAGGGATCTTGCCAGTGAAAACAACGAGTAGCAGCAGGTAAAACAGTGGATCAGTACCTCAGTCTGACAGGGTCATGTTTTACTGTAGTATCTGTCACAACATTCAGCTGTGAACATATGGAGCTGCAGATCAAAAGTACAAATGAAGTATGTTGGTTTACTTTGTGATGCCCTCATGAAGTTAAAGGCCCCACCAGATCAACACAGATGAAAGTCAGGGGGAAGGAGATAGCCAGGATCTGCCCAAGATCAACCAGAGAAGAGCACAAAAAAAGCAGCACCACGACTCCATTCTCTTCTTTAATCTCCCTATACAGAAGACAATTGTAAAGCTGGGAATCAGAGTCAGAAACACAGCAGAAGACTGATTTTTCCATGTCTCACATAGGCAGGAAAACATGGCCTCACGTTTTAAAATCACAACTACGTTACAAACGAGTGGCAGAAATCAGCCCAGGAGTAACAGAACAAAGCGAGGAGTTAACAACCCGATGCTCCACCTGAATGAAAGCTGCCCAGAATGACAATATGACCTACATCAGCCATGAAAATCACTCTGTCTCCCAGCTCTCCCCCAGTATTTTGTTTTCTTCAATTCCATCACTCCTAAAGTACCAGCTTCTGCTGCTCAGGGAGCTGCTGCCCTCATGCCCGAGACATGGGGCAGCTGGAGAGTCGTGTCCCCTGCAGCCTGGCAGCACTGACACCCCCTGGGCCCTCCCACCAAAACAGCCTGACCCCACAGGCAGGGGCACCACCAGGCTCTACCCAACCCCTCCTGCGAGCTGTACAAATCACAGTCACAGAATGTCAGGGGCTGGAAGGGACTTCTAGAGATCCCCCAGTCCAACCCCCCTGCCAGTGTGGGATCCCCCAGGGCTGGCCAGCTGCAAACTGCTGAGCACACAGAGCAGTTCATCTTGGAAACTACATCCTGATTCCCTGCCCCACTGCCCACCAAAAAACCACAGTGGCTTCAAGGAATCTTCTGAGCAGAACATCATGTTCTGAAGAAAACTAATTTCTGTGCACTTGAAAGTTAAAAATACCACTTTATTAAGACTGTAGTATAAATCCCTATATTTTCTCTTTTTTTTTTTTTTTAAATGACTATATTTAGCAACCTGACTTGAGCTCCTCCTTCCTGAACTATGAGAAAGCAAGAGATGTTTCTAAATGTTTCACAATTTTTGCCATGGCTGATCTTACGCTACTAAACCTGCAATTTTCATGCTAGATCAAGGTAACCTTCCCAGCAGGAGCCTGTGCTGCAGCTTGGAGAAGGAACCCCGAGCAGAGAACCTCGCACCACCTCTGCCAGCACAGACACTTGAGTGACGCTGCCCCTACAGCAGGAACAGCCGGGAGAGAGGCAGCCACGCCGCTGCCCTCCCACCCCGCCCCGCTCACGGCACCTCAGGTGGCACAGCCTCTCCTCAGGCCACCCCACAGGTGACCAACCGGAGCAGCACCTCTGTTTTGCTCAGATTTGGGGACTTTACTGCTAGCGCCCTCAGGGTGAGGGGATGGGAGGAGTAAAGCATCACCGCTGCCTGTCCTGAGGAACCCCACCTCAGAGCTCTCCCTGCTCTCTCCTCCACGGCACAAACTGGGGATGCTGAAGGCCAGTCCTGCCCGCGGCCACTGCTCGCCCCGTGGCTCGCCCAGCCCAGCCCCGCCCCACAGCCCCTTTTAGGTCCTAAGCACAGCCAGACGTACCCCAGAAACCTGTCAGACATACCAGCACGGCGGGGGGGGGGTCAGAGCAAGCAGCCCCCCG
>NW_009952874.1:1326335-1393162 GCF_000747805.2 Chaetura pelagica | reverse complement strand
GGGGCAGAGGGCCTCGGCCCTCCGGGGCGACACCGGCACGTTGCAGCGCTGGGCAGCGGGAGGTGCTGCGGGACGCAGAGGGAAGGGACCCGCGGGACAGGGCGGGGTGAGCTCGGGGCTGTCTGCTCTCCTGGCTTATCCTGCCCGACAGCACCAAGTCATGGACAACTACAGAAAAATACTGATGACACCAAAGCTTTTTTGCAAAAAATAAAAATGCCCCCACCCCAAAAGGAAGCCTCCTGGATGGAGGAGCTGAGCAAACAAATAACATTTTTAACTTTTCTAAAATAAAAATTCATTTCTCAGTAGAGGCTGTGAACAGACAACAGATTTAAGTTAGCTATTAGGAAAAACTTCCTTCCTGTGAGAGCACTGAGAGACTAGCAGAGGTTGCCCAGGGAAGTCGTGGCTGTTCCATCCTTGGAAGTGTTCAAGGGCAGGCTGGATGAGGCTTGGAGCCTGGTCTAGTGGGAGCTGCTCCTGCCTGTGCAGGGAGGCTGGAACTTTGTCATCTTTAAGGTCCCTTCACACCCAAACTGTTCTATGATAAAGCATCCCTGCCTTTGGCAAGTCCTGACATCAAAGCTACCACATGACACACACGTGCCTGCAGGGCCCTGGTTTCTCCTGCAGCAACAGGCTAAAGGCCCCAGCCCTGTGCTCCTGCCCTGCAGTGGAGGCAGCTCTCCCTCTAAATGCCTGTGCTGACCCACAGCTTCCAGTGTATTGAGGCAACAGTTGCTTTGCCAAGCAGGTTTCTAATGTATCTCCAGCCAGCAGTTACTGCGGTGGGATCAAAACCAAAGAAAACAACACTGGGGACATTAGTCAATAAAAATGCTATTGCAGAGGTGGCTACCGGGTGACAGGCAGTCGATTGCACAGCTGTTCCCAAGCCCTGGCAGGCCAGGGAGGGCCAGGGGCTGGAAAGGCATGGAAAGACACCTGTCACATCCCCCCATTGGGGGCACTGCCAAGGGCTCACCCCAGCCCCGAGGGCAGTGGGCAGGCAGACACCCCCCTGCTGCTGCACAAAACCCAGCAGCTGATGCCAAGGGTTCCTGTCAGCAGCAGTTGTGGCCACCTGACAACAGCTGGTGGCATCACACTCCTTACTTGCAAACAGTCCATCATGAGCCTGAACTTAAAAATACATAACTTACTAATTGCTGCCTGCGGGGCCCAGAGAGAGCATTTAGGTGACAAGTGCTGTGAGGAAGGTTTGTCTGCACTGCATTTGCTGCATTACTCCACCTAAGCACTAAGAGACCAAAAGGAGAGTTTTGGGGTCTGGGGTACAAGCAGGGGGACAAAGCTCAACCCTCCCTGCAGCAGCAGTCCCCAGGGCAGGCAACCACAGGTACCAACATCAGCTCCATCACCTGATTTTCAAGCCATGAGTTCTCCTGGGAGGACCAATCCCCTCAGGAGCTAAGCATGAGCATGCCAGTGTTTGCATGAGCAGGTTTTAGGAGCTTGGCCTGTTAAAGCCAATGGTGCTACATCCTTTAATTTCAAGGAGCTTTGCCTTGGGACCTGCTGACCTGGGTAGATTTTGGTCAGATGTTTTCATTGCTGATTTAGTTTGCCTTTGAGGGTGGGGAGGAACAAAGCAAATAAAATCGTAGCCCTGAGAATGAAAACCAGCAGGGTTACCTTGCATTAACACTGTGCTATTATCACAACAGTGATTTCTCAAAATATATACGTTTTAAATAATAATTTCATAACTAATTTATGAATACCTTTGTAGGGGTTTATGTGGTTACTGTGCTCTTTTTTACTCTAGCCTGGTTCCTAAGACAAGGTGTTTGTTTAGTCTTACATGGGCGTTTAGTCTTACATTCCCCACAGTGCCACTTTTAATTTCAGCTTTTAAGCAAGTGCAGTTGCCACTGAGCAACTTGGAGAGGTGTGGCAGACATGTCACAGGCTGCCAGCACAGCAGCAGCACCCGATTTGATCCTGTCATTACATCCCAACAGAGAGGAGCCTTAGGGCATCGTGCCCTGCTCGCATCCCGTGTCACCACCACCGACAACAAATCGTTTAGCCTGAGCAGCAGCACTTCAGTGTAAAGCAAGGGGAAACAGGGAGTAAACGAGAGGGAGATATTCCCGAGGAGAATTTTCAGCTGGTACTTATTTCTGTTTTAATATTCATTAGCTGTGGAGCATGCAAGACAGCTTATTATTGTTTGTCTCAAGCAAAGCAGTCACTTTTAAATGTGGAGTGTCCATTTGAAATGACTCCCACCAGGCACAGACAATGAAATATTTAGTTTGTAAAGCACTTCAGTGTGAAAGGCTAGGGCCAAACACGGGTGCTGTGATGTTAAAACCAACAATGTCTAAAATCTGAACTGTCCCAGCACGGAGGCCTCAGAGGTGCAGGGCTGCAGAGTCCCCAGGGTATCCTACCCCTTCCAGGGTGCAGGAGGAGGTGCTGCACATTGACCTCTTTGGGAGGACATGGACACCAAAGCTTTTCCTGAGACTCAGTTTCCCAGATCATGCTGCCTCTTGTGCCCCTCTCCCCACTCTAAGTGGCTGAGAGCACTTCCCTGCAGGGGTAAGGAAGGCACTCGTCCTCTGGAAGAAATTATCTGGGATGGAGTTTGACATTTTTTCCTGTCACAATATTTTATTAGCTATCTTTATTAGTTATTTGCTTATGAGAGTTTTCTAGATCTTCCTATGGTGTAGACCAAACCCTCCAAATGCTCAGTGTGCCCAGCTGTGTGTACATGTGTTCACTTTGGCAGGGGACAACCACTCAGGTGTCCCCAGAGTGATACAAGCACTTTCCAATAGTAAAGTGCATGCAGCCTAAATATATTTGCAACAGGGGGAAGACGGTACAAACTGAACCATGGAAGTTGGCAAATAGTGCTAGTATTAGCATTGCTGGAACCATAACCAGACTAGATAATAGCTATGCTGAGGTTTCAGAGGAACTTGGGTAAAAAATTGCTAACCTACTCCTTTTGGTGTAAAAAGTATCTCTTACCAACCTCCATACTGGAGGAATGGGACATAATGAATTTTGAATGGGTTTGTTCAAGAACAACAGAATAAATGAAATCTGGTATCTCCCTCCCTCTGATACACTTTCACAGTTGCTGTCTTCCCCACTACCCATCACAACTTCTCTGTGCATGAAAGCTCTTCCTTCTCCAAGCCTTCAGTTCCTCCTCTATTTCCCACAAACCCACAAAATCCTGTACTCATTTCTGTACTACTTGTATCCTCTTCTGCCTGGCAGTATCTCAGATTCTTCCTATTTCCTCTGTACCCCATTTACAATAACCCAGCTTTCTTCCATGTCTCCTGACCCATGCTGTGTGGCTGGCCAGCTGGGCAAAAACCAGCACTCATCCTGGTCTGACTGGGTGCTGCCCAGATGGCCAGTCCATCAGCCCTGCATGCTGACAAATGCTGGGTCAGATTCTCCCTGTCCTTCCATCAGAAAGCAGAGGGAGAAAACCAAAAAAGAAACCCTTTTCCCAAGCAGTGAAGTAGTACTTAAGCTAATTCAAGATCTCATTGACCTGGGGAAGGGGCACTCAAAAAAGGGCTACAAAACTGCATGGAGAAGCACTGAGTCTGTCCAAATCCAACAACTGAGTCCCTGGTCACCCCTTGCTTCTTCTCTCAGTTATTATTTTTTAACATACATAAATACACCTGTATAACAGAGCTTGTTACTGAGGCACAGATGTCTAATTCAGTTGAAGAGTTAAGGGAAAATGTGATGGAGTATCCTCTGCCCCAGTATCTCCCCTTCTGGCATGCCTGGGGTCACATGGTGACTCTACAAAATCTATTTATACATGCAGTAATCCACTAACAGTACAGACTAGAAAATGTTATGCAGTCTGAACAGAATAAATGTAGAGTCTGAAGAGCATAAAACCCCCCAAAGTTTTCTCATCAACTAAAATCTAATAATCTAATAATCCAAAAGCCTTAAAGTTTTCCCCAATGTGCTCTGAGCACATTGCTCAATTTTGCCAATGTGCTCTGTGCCCCTGCAATTAAGGGACTTGTGTAAGAGTTTCAGAGTCAAAACCACGATGCAAAGGTGGTCTGCTTCTCTGCAGCCACCAGCTTTGTAGACTAAGTAACCACCTTTGAAATAACGACTCTGTTTTAAAAAACTTTGTGGATGGGAAAGATGTTCCCTTCCTCAGCTGTGGAATTTTTTGTAAATTAGTTTTTTTTAACCTAATACTTGTTTTATTATGCACTGCTCTTCTAATTCTGTACACAACTGAAGTTTACCAAAGCCTTTTCTCAGAGCTTATATTTTCTTACAATACTTCCTTGATGTTTGCAACCACATGGATTAAAAGCAAGAAGTATGACTAGAGCATGGCCACAGAAATCACTCAATGCTGCCCTAGTTTTCAACTCTGTTACTACAAAAGTTTATGACAGTGGTGATCAAACTTTTGCTCCAAACCTTAGGGCACAACATTGATTTCTAGACCACGATTACTTTTGAAACCTCCCATCCTCCTTCTTTGAAAAAGACTTTGATAGCTTTTAACTTCAAGTGTAGAACATGAGTGTAAATCCACTTTCTCATCCAAAGATATCTTGTGTATTTAAAATATACATGTAAATGCATTGATATTGATTTGATTTCTTGTTGTTACTTGGCTGTGCATATACTGCTACAGCTCAGAGAAGAAAACAACATGAACCAATAGTATATTCACTGAACTCTGTATACATTAACGAATCCTCAGCACTATATGGGACAAGCTTACTGTTATTATCAATCTTATAATGAGGAAATATTTGGAGCAAGACCTGTTTAGTTTTAATTTTGTTTTGTTTTAAAAAAAATGGGTGAAACACCCCATTTAGCAGCAGAACTTGGAACAACTGTACTCAGTTTTATAGATGTACTTACACTTAAGCATGTTCTCCAGTATTTCAGTGAAGAAGGGCTATGTTGCAGGAATTCCTTTCATCCAGTCACCAACAGCTGTACAGGGACATGTGCAACTATTTAAGCCACCATATTTACAAACTTTTCTGTGAGAAAACAGCACTATTTATGTAAAGCTTGCCTACTTACAGATGTGCTAAAAAGTTAATTACAACAGTATGTTACACTATAGAGGCACTCTGCCCAATATAAAGTGTGGGTATTATTTTCTCCTATAGAACAATTACACTTAGAAATTATTTAAAGAAGAAACCAGAAGAGGGTTCATGAAATAAATTACACATTCTTACACAGCACAGGTATTTAGCCAATTGAATGTAATACTAGTTAGATTATTTTGTTTCTACAGGCACTAGCCACTAATCCAAAAATTAACAGAAAGTCTATAGTCAAAGTCTATCTGGGTGATTTTATTAATTCTCAAAACAAGTTAATTCCCAAAATGGGTCTTGGTTGTTTGACAAAACCTGTACTGTTTTCAAGAACTTACATCATACTGCATCACATCTCATCAAAATGTTATTAAAAGGACCCCATTAAGAAAATGTGGTGGTTTGTTGGGGTTTTTTTGTAGAACAGAGAAGACAAAGTATACAAGAGAACATGAAGTCAGAGAAAGCTCAGTGGGGGCTTTTGTCCTCCATTCTCTACAAGGTAAGGCCTGAAAGCACTTTTCTTATTTCTGCTTTTGAGAAATCTGATCCTGTTTGTGATAAAACTCCTCTTGTCCGTTCTCAACCAGTTTTGTAACTGTCCTACTTTACACCTTTGTTTAGCAGATTTATCAAGAAAGATTAGTAAGATAGAGAAAATATTAAGCACTGAAATATATAGTTATCTAACCTGGGTTACATCTTGTACATATTACAATAGCCCATATATAGTGAGGACCAGAGTCTAAGGATATAGAGGAAAGAGACTTTAGGACTTAAGGAGGCCACCACACAGAAAGCTAATTCTGCAAGAGAAAGAATGGGGTTAACAGGCTTTTGGATTATTAGTCACACCAGAATATAAGCATATCTATCTTACTTTCATAATGTAAAGACTAATTTTATATATACCATATGCTCTAGAAAAGAAAAATTGTTTTCAAGCTAAAAAAACAAGTTACTAAAACTTTTGTAACTAGCTGGTGGCTGATATGAAGTAGTTTCACTAACCTGGTTGCTCTAAATGTCAAAGATCATAATATTATAAAAGCCTAATGCTTTCCTAATGCTCTTGGGCCTTTTCAGGTGTTTTGTTCCACAAGAGGGAGTGGTGCTGATTCCTTGGGACTCCCTAAACTACCCTCACTCCCCAGAGGCTGCGCACTTCGTGTTTTCAAGTAAAGGCAGAGCAAAGACTCCTGAGGAATTCAGAAGCAGTCAAGACATTTTTTAAAAAACAATCCTGTGTATTAATTCTCATTTGAGATGACAGTTCTTCAGAATAGTGGAATTTCTTCCAGCAGGAGGAGGTTGACCCTTTCAGCTAACAAAGCCTCACTGGCAGTGAGCCCTGACCTGGCATGTGTGCTAGCAGAGAAATAGAAACTGTGTTTCCCAGGGCACTGTGAACACTGGTCTCAAGTCTATGGCTCGTTGTGGTGCCATGGGAATGACTAGGGAATTTTTAAAGAAATGTTTCTAAATGATTGCTCCTTCTGTGGTGTGTACAAACGCTGAGCACTAAATCACCAAAGCAACATTGCATCTTCATCAATGAAGGAAAACTACAGAAATAAAAACTACCCAGGAGCTTTGGGGAACGAGGCAGCTGTACCTCTTGCTTCTCTCTATATAAGAAACTGGAGATTATGCTTGGCAGAAGATTGGCAATGAGTCTCAACATAAATTGTCTATGAGAGGCAACGCGGACACATGGCTTCAGCCACCCCAGTGCCTGACAGCAGCTCAGGTGTGGTTTGCATACCGCTCCTGCAGTCAGGCACTGCCCTCCTTGCAAATGGACACTATCCTTAGCCCATGCACACTACTAGAAAACATAAACCAGGAAAAGAGTAACACCAAATATTATTTACATTTTTGCTAATAGTACCAGCCAGAGAAATATTTCTAATTTATATGCAAGTGTTCTTTTTTTTTTCTTATCAGCATCTAACAACAGTAAGACACAAAGCACAGGAGAACATGCAGGCTACAGCCCTGAAAACACCAGGCAGCAGCACAGCCAGGGGATTAACCAAGCATGAGGCATTAGAATATTGCAAAGAGGATCAGAAGAGATTTGCTACTGAAAAGCCACCCACCAGAATTACAGTCAGCTGAGAAGCAGGACAGACAGAAAGAAGGTAAATCTCTTAAACTGAGATCTCTCCTAGAATAAACTCACTCTGGGAAAGGCACTGCAATACATCCCATTAGGCTGACACCATCTTCTTTCTATGCTGAAAATTATAGCTTTGTGATAGTCAAACATTATCTAGCAAAAAAAAAAAATAATAAAAAAATTAAAAAAATCACATTGACTGTGGTAACTGGTATGCCAAAAAACTAAGAGCCCTGAGGACAGCAACAAAGCAGGAGCCACACAAAAATTGCCACATAAGGGAAAATATTACAGAAGAATAACAGGAATTTAAAGACCTAATGTTCCCACAACATTCCATTACTCCCAGGGCTCCCAATCCAAAAGATACTAAAATAAAATATCAAATAGGACACTGCTTCTAAGTGGAGATTAAGAGCCATGTCACTGTGGACAAAGCCATGGAGCAGCAGAGCAGTGACACACCAAGACCCTCCTAGTCTTGTTGCATCTGCGGGCATTAATGTCCCTTATAGAGGTAACATGTTTCAGAGGAATGCTGTTCCAACATCCATGCCTTCAAAGTTTCATGCTAAGATCAACATCATTATGGGCAACATCTAAAGAAATTAACAGGTATAGAACATGAGTAAGAGGCTTTGCATTTGTCCTGGGTCTGGTGGGGATGGAGCTGACTTTCTCCAGAGTGGCCTTAGGGCGCTGCTATTTGGGTTTGTTGGGCTGCCAGCCGGGGTCACCACATCACTTTATTTCACCCCAGCTTTGTTCAGAGTAAATCAGCCTGCCCCTAAGAACAAAATGCACTCTTCGTGTGTTTTTATGGGCAAGGCGAAAGATGCTTAAAGGGTATGAAATGCGGAGGTTTTCCTTAGTACTTGTAGCAACCCCCAAAACTACCTTTGCCTAGAAGATCAGCTGTCTCAACCTGGAGAACTTCAGCCATGCAGACAAACTTGTGAAAGAGTGGACTCCTGTTGCCATGAGAGCAGCTGTAATGTCTCTTGCTTTTTTAAGAGCCTGGCCCACTTCTCTTCTTTTTCCTTGAGGGCAGGCACATCTTTTCCCTCACTTTCAGGACTATCTTTTATTTCATTTGCTGTTCAGCTGCCTGCCCAGCACAGGCAGCCCATGGGGAGACCACCAGAGACTCACCCTGCGGTGCAGGCTGAACTAGTCAGGGCATTAAATGAAGCAGGCAGAAAAACTGGCTCCTTTTGAGCACAGAGCAAGTGGATTTTCAAACAGGAAAGGAGCCAGAAGATGCCTTAAAAAGAAGCCAGGGTAGAGCCTCCCTCAGAGGCTGAATTAGGACTCAGGAAGTGAAGGGTACAGATGCTGTGGATGCATATCCTGCAGGGAGATTTATGGGTGACTGAATCAGAGCTACTGCTGCTAAGACTGTTTCATGTCTCTAAATGGCCTTGCTGGCAGAGACCAACTCCTGTGCACTTTCTCTCAAAACCAACATCACCTTTTGCAGCACAAATGTTAAATAAATTCCTTTATAAAAAGTCACAAAATTACTTAAACTGCCACTGAAATGAGAAGATAAGCTTGAAATTAGTTTTCAGAAGATTCTAGTTTACTGACAAAGAACTGTCATAATGATTACCACACATAATAGGTATGTTGATACCCTCAAATATTATCCAATACCTCAGGTATTATCCAATACCCAAATAAGCCAATTATTTAATCTCATCTGAGCTACTATCCAACATTGCATATCCATTCCACTGTCTAGAGAGGTTTTTAGCTGCACAATCTTATAACCAGATCTCTCATACACAGAGAAATTTATGGCAGTAATAGATCAAACAGCAAGATGCAATACATATTTTGGGGTCATAAATAGAAATATCTGTAACTGCAAAATGGCAAAGAAAATCAATTTAGTTCATGGTATACATAGACCCTGATACCCCTAACTTTGCAGTTTCATTTCAGGAGGAAAAATTAACCTTTACCATGGTACGAGTAATTTATCTTGGAGGAAAAACTGTTTTGAGGACAACATGAGCATCACAGAAAAAAATCAGTTCAACTGAGAGACTGAGCAGAGTGTGAGTGCATGTTTCAGGAACCCTTTTTTAGGATATGGCCTACTGTTCTCTCAAGTCTCAGTTTTCCCAACTTCTAGTTAATTTTATGAGACTTGCTCCTACTGTAAACATAGCAGTGGAGAAAATATTTTAGTTGCAAAATCAAGTTAGACAGCATAAGCTTGCTTTGAAGAAAAGCTAATTTTGATCACATGTGGAAGAGTTTTTATGACTGAAAAGACTGAAAATACTTGATCTGATAATATGCAAGAACCTAATGATGCTTATGATCAGCTACGCTAAAAAAAACAAAACAAACCAACAAAAAACCCAACAAAAAATTGAGCTGGTATCCCACTAGCATATGATTTGAACTAGTAGAGGATTTGTGGAATAAGCTTTGGGATAGGATAAAGCCAGGATTAAGCCTAGGCTTTACTGGACAGTGCTAATTGACATCTTGCCTTCACCTTGGACAGGTGGTGGGTGCACTTGTAAGTTTGAGACTGAGAGGGGATGCTGTGCTAAGTTAACTAATGTCCAAAGGATAGGCCAAAGTGCACTGAGAGGTGATATCTAAGTACTGGCCTGCAAATAGGGTTTAGACTGGAAAACAAACAGGCAAAATCAAGTTTATTTGGGCCTGTCAAAAACCAACCAACCAACCAACAGCCAAGGCTACAGATTTTGCCACTGGAGGTTTGATGTTGGTGTTTGCAATTAGCCTCCACTTTCCAAGTAAGCTTTGGTGTACAAACCCACACATCTCAGGTGGTGTTAAAATGCACAAGAAAAATGTCATAAAGAAGTATATTAGAATTAAGCCCACCTGGCTAAGTCTTTAGGTCTTGTAGAGCACATTTTCCAAGAAGCATCAGATGTCTCATATCGTATCAGTTTGAGATCTAGTCCCGAGTTTCTGCAAGATATCATACACAGATATGTTGTTTTCTACATGTATACACTTACAGTTTCATGCTTATATAATCTGTGATGATCCAATAGCTCATAAACCTAAGAGCTGTCTTGTACTTAGTTTCAGCACATGACACGAAGATAGTTTTCTGTTTGATCAAGTAATTAACATAGGAAATGCAATATAATCTCACAGAGATGAATGGATCACCAGAAATTCCTGCAAGGCCATGCTACTCTGGGTGGTCTGCCAACAATCCTACAGTTTAATATTGGAAATTTACTCCTACTAACTTGAGTAACTTTTCACACTCCTTCTGGCTCTCCTTTCTTCCCCTCACCCCCAAGTCTGCTTTTTGATGTCTGAATTAAACACTGTTCATCTTGCATAGTTTGAAGTTCAAGATCCTACTTGTATGTGGCATGACATCTTACTGGCTGGAAAAACTTAGTCAAATACAGACTCTGTGATGAGAGGCCAACAACTGGATGCAATTCTCTCAGCAAAACTTATGTCACTTAGCTCCAAAACAAGCCTGCATTTAGTGAACTAAAGGAGCTGTTCAGTGGTTCTGCCAAGAGCTCAGAAACACACATAGTCTCACAAATTCTTTTCAGCAGGCGTCAACAGTGCACAGACATGCATCTCAAGCCTCAGTTCTTCTGAATCTGAGAGGATGAATCAGGATGAAGAGTTTCAGCCAAACAAGAATATTTAGTATTTTTATCTGTCTCGCCTATGAACAGCATCACATACTGTGGGTAATTAAATAACTGCTCAATGTCTGCAACCTGTGCCACTTGTCCTCTCCTTACCCAGCTGTCTGCACACTTCCAGAGGTCTCATCTTGCAACATCACACATTTTGTTCTCACAACCACCCTCCAAGTGGAAAATTCTGTTTGCTTTTTAACCGTGAGGAAATGAGGGGGAAGTTTGGAAAACGTGTAGGCTTAAGGTGTGCAGACAGCAAAGGGCTGTGCAGGGAGCTGAAAGCTGGCTCTAACCAAGCTCGGCTAAAGCACTGGGACCATGTCCTCATCATGTGTTGCACTGGCTGTAGGGATGTGTCAGCTCCCATGGAGCTGCCAGTGGTGTCTTAACACAGCAATGGCTTTCTAGGATGCAGGAGTGCCTAGCAACTGGGCTGGCAGACAGCTGCTTGTATTGGCAGAAAGAATTAGGTAAATAATGACAGGGCCAGGGAAAATGGCCTGAACTCACGCCAGGGAAGGTACAGATTGGATATTAGGAAGAATTTCTAATACTGAAAGAGTGGTCAGGCACTGGAACAGGCTGCCCAGGGAGGTGGTTGAGTCACCATCCCTGGAGGTGTTCAAGAAACTTGTAGATGCACTTCAGGGCATGCTCTAGTGGCTGAGGCTGTGGGGTTATTTTGTGGGGTTTTTTTGGTGGGGTGTGGGCTTAGTTGTTTGTTTGCGTTTTGTTTTGTGTTGACGGTTGGATTCTGTGATCTCGGAGGTCCTTTCCAACCATGACAATTCTGTGATTCTGTCTCTCTTTAACAAAGAGTCCTCTTACTGCTGTTGGCATTGGATAGGAAATACTAAATTGATGTGTCGAAGGTCATCCAAACTACCTGGAGAACAGAACCAGAAAATTGCCCTTCACTTTGCCTTAGTCACTCCTTAGAGCAAGATTTCATATGATGAAGAGATTAATTCATATTTGCATAAGTGAGTGACAGAATCATCAATGAGTTCATTGGAGCCAAGAATTGAGTTTTAAGATTTTAAAAGCAAATAACAGGTTTTCATTACCCAAACTGATCATTTGAGCTTTGCCAGTCACATTATCCTATCCTGAAAGAAAGATCTCAGGCCACTAAAACTTGTTCATGGCTGTACACAACTTGTTATCCAACTTACAACTGGCATTATTTTAATTCATTAGTTTTTAGTATTTTTTTCCTAAAGTCTTTCAACACAATTGATTTAAAATATGCTAGATAGAAACCTACCATAAGTACAACTAACTTTGAATTAAGACTGATCTTTTGAATTGACTTCTGAGATTTCCTGCACACTTACCATCCAAGCACTCTATTTCAAACATAATGACAGTGACAATAAATTAATGACTGAATTATAACTGAATATAACATTATTTCATGGATATTAGATACACACTTATGACAGCATACTGCCATGATATTTGTTTGATGTTCATATAATGACACAGGTAAGGAGAGATTGTTCATCACCTTTTTATTAAGGTGAGGAAAAAAATGAGAAACATCTCTTGCTTGCAAGATGCTTGTTTGCAAATAATTTTGAAACACTAGCCCTCTCAGGAGAGGCAGCAAAAATATCTCTTCTATCATCTTACAAGAGTAGCCTGTGAGCCATGTTAATCATCTCAGGCTGAAATTTATAACAACATATGGAAGACTTGCTTCACTATTATTAGAAGTTGCAAGTTTCTTAAGGTTCACTTCTGCTTCGAACATTATACCCCAAGTAATAAGAGCTATAACAGGTCATTTGCATTTAGGAAATTATTTTTGGAAGAAGCTCCTGCTTGATGCAAAAGGGCAAAGGCCACTGGAATTTAAAGTCAAGAATTGACTTATCCTAGGGCTTGATCCACACAGCCCTTAGGAGTCAACATGATCTTTTAATTCAGCTTCAAAAGATTTCAATAACCCTGTCTTTGGAATATTTTGTTCTTAAGTGATGTATTTTGCCAGGTTTTATTAATATTTACTAATGGCTTTGAGTACGTGCCTGCTAGAGAATAGTATTGCATGTAAGATTTGGTCTTGGCAAACCTTACAGGGTTTCATGTTTATTATATGTATATATGTATTTAAAATTATGATTTAAAGAGAGTGCCACTGTGAATAGCTCTCTTAAAAACTTCTATTTAATGTGCAGGTGTTTCTTGCCACTTACCAATACTGGTGTGCAGAATGGGTGAACATAAGACTACTGTAGTGTATCTACAGCTGTATAATCTGTTATCTTACTTGAAATATTGTAGACATTGTTGATTGCTCCATCTTAAAATTAACTCCTCATGAAGTAACCCTAGAGAAGGGAAACAAAAATTATACAGGTCTGAAACACTGAAAAGTGTGGCTATTTACTATAGGAAAAAAAAGAACATGATAAATCATTTAAAGTTATGCACAGAAGAAATGGCTGTTTTCTATTTCTCATAGAAAGAGTACAATAGACTATTTAATGGAAGGGAAGGAAATGCCTGAGTGATAAAACCAGAGATGTCTTTACCTAATTCACAATCAGCCTCCAGGAGATACTTACAACAGTAAGTTGTATGGATCCAGAACACCTAGGTTTACTGTAATGCATGTCTTAAAGCTTGGAAAGGGTTTTTCATCCCACACTTTGAGGCTGAAGCACAGCTCAAGGTGGAGAGCTGTGAGGTGGCAGAGTATTTTGCAGGCTTACTGAGATTCCTTGAGGATTACACAGTTTCCCTGTGCCCAGCATTTTGGTAAAGAAAAGGAATTTTTTGAGCAGACTTGAAGAACAATCAGTGAAAACCAGAGGAGAGAACAGAAAGACAAGTGGAGGAACAGGGATTCAAGAAGCAGAGTTTGATTTCTCTGTAGCCATGTTTCCCTTTACACCTCTGGGTAAAGCCATATGAATGTGTTGAAAGAGGTGCCCATAAATATTAAGGAACTAGCTATTAGTAAGCACAAAAATATACATTAACTGAATGTTTAGGAAGCTAAGTGGCTGAATTAGAGCCAAGAAAATAACCCTGGGAGTCAACACTGAGACATTTAAAAGCTATTTGCACAGTATCTTTACCAAAGCAGAGAAAGCTTACCAGGCTTGTTTAAGTTAGAATGAAAATAACCTGAATTCTTGGGCCCTAACTGATTTTGTCATAGGGATGCAAAACCTGCTCTGGAGGCATGCAGATTCTCTGACACTCACAAGAACTGTTCCAAGCCCCATTAGCTTTCTTATCGATTACTACTCATTAACCAGATTTGTGTTTTGTTGTGGTTCTCTATTAAAACACCTGCTCTGCCTCTGATCATTTGCAGAATGCCAAAAGACATTTTCCAAAAAAGCCCTGAGCCAAACCCTCAAACCTGCACAATTTTATAATGGTGGCTGCTGCTGCAGAAATTTGTGAACAGGATGGACACAACAGCTTTGCTGTAGGAGGCAAATAAACCAGTGTACACAACAAACCCAATTCATCTCTTTAGCCATATCTTGAAACCAACCTTCAACACTAGCTGAAATGAGGCAGCACCAGTGCATTCAGGCAAGCTGGTTCCAGTTCCTCACCCTTCCCTGCCTCTGGCACCGCTTGGTAGTTCTGGGAAAGAAAAAGGAAAAAAAGGTGAGGAAAGTTTCTCCCAAGGCTACACACCTTATCCCAGGAGAACATCTGACCTCCCCCAAAGTAAAGGTTAAATTAAAACACTTCAGGCTCAATCCATTGCTGGAAATGAGAAATGTGTATTTACCATCAGCACAGTTTGTGGCTGGAAGAAAAGGAGCTGCTCTTCCTGTGCTCAGTAGCTATGACTTCAGAAACCAGGGAGCTGCAGATTGCCTGCTGGTCTCTCCTCACCCTCCACAAATTCCTGAGACAAGGATGCTTGTGTGGTGTGTTCTGTGTGTTGTCTACTTTCATATTGAATTAGAAATTCCACAGGGACCACACTGTGAGAAAGCTGAAGAGAAACAAAAGAAAACAATCCTGGACCATCAGCTGATTTTTCATCTTCTGTATGGAAAGAGGAAAATTTTGGGCAGGCCACTATGACCCTAAAGCAAATGCTCCTCGTGTCAGGAGCTCCATCAGCACAATCTCAGTCATGCTTTGATCCCAGTGATCAATGCCTTGAAGTTACCTTCCTAAGAGAAAATATTAGATTCTCTCTAGAAAATAAAATTCTGTGCTGTGCAGTGACAGTTGCTGATATAAAGACCCAGTGAGTTTGTACCTGTGCTGCCTTGTTTCATTTCACTCTGGGCTAATGGTGCTTGAGATCATCCAAAGAGCTTCTTGCTCCACAGAGCACTTGCCTGGCATGGCAGGGCTTTCCAAGGTGTTACCAAATAACGTCCTTTCAAAACATGCTTGTTTGTGTGTTCAGAATCACTCACGGCAGAAAACTGGCAGCTAATTTTGTAGCATCTGGTTTTTACTACGCTTTAGTACTGCTGAGTCACTGAGAGAGAAAAATAAATGTAGTCCTGTCTAGTAATGCTCAGCTGTTAGTTTGATCCATGATTAATGAGATTCTTAATTAATAATTAATTATAATGTTAATAATGAGATAATTAATTAACTCTTCACCCAAAGTGTAAAAAATACACCTGTCACTAAATAATTAGCATTTCCTAGCACAGCATTCTTCCCATATGAGCAACAAATACACATTTCATACAATTCCAAAAACATGCTGAAATAACTAATTCCTTATCGTTTTGATATACCCTATTTCTTACAAGAAATTTACGCCATTCATTGTGTAGCACAGTTATGGAAAGGATTTAGTGATATTTTGGTCCTCCTAGCTAATGCCTGGTGGACTGATAGGAGGGAAGTGATATTCAAAAAGAATATCTTATTGAGGCAACCTGGGTAGCAAGTAACAATGAGCAAGCTTTTAAGCAGAGAACCTGCTCTTTTGGTTGAATGTCTAATTAAAACATAGAATATATGTATGTTCACACACACACACACACTATAGCTGTAGGCAATACATGTTATAAAGCCTTAAAGGTTCCATCAAACTACCATATTTTTAATCAATCTTAAGCTTTTGTATGCAGCAAGACACTTTTCCTCTTACTTGTTAAGATGTCAGAAACAGCTGTGAGCCACTGCTTGAAGTTCCTCAGATTTGTACCAGGATATCTGGAGTACACAAAGTTCACTTGACACAAAAAAAGCTTTGTACAGTTATCACAAAGTCAGTAGCATACAAATAAATCTGTATATATTGATCTGGTTACCCCAGGAATACTATTCACTCTGCCAGATATACTCACTAAAAGCCATTTTCTAGCGTTCATTAAAAGAAGTATGGCTATTCCAGCTAACATTACATCAGCACACCTTAAAGCTAAACTCTGAAGCAACACACACTGTAACATTTCAGATCTATTCTGTTACGTTTTGCAAGCACCCTTTTGATTATTTGCATATTCAATAAAGAACATGAAATGTTTACATCATCTTCATGAGTAGCGGGCAATTGATGCAATAGGCAGGTCCTTTGCTACAAGGCTACGAAGAGTTAAATCCTAAGTGGTTCCATACATCTGCAAAATTATAGAGGGGGTTAGAAAGCCTGTTGCTGAAAGTAAAAACAAACAAACAAACCCCAAAGAGTCAATTGTTTTGTAATTTATCTTTGTTTTGCATCAGCCAGTTGGCTTATGCTGCCAATTAGCGGGCTGGTGGGAGAGAAAAGTTTGCAAACCCCAAGAAAAAAAAAAGCACACAACAAACCAAAAGCAAACCTGTAAATTTTTAAAGCATCAGCATTTAAATTGTGAGGGAAAAGTCTGGTAAAAGAGCCAGACAACACACAAGAGAAAAGGGCAGCAAAGCAAATACTGTAGCCAGTATAGGACCCTTTCTTTCAGCTGGTGCTCTTACGCGATGCTTCATAATGGAGCTCAGAAATACAAAACATCTTTGCTGCATTGACAGGGAGCAAACAGGAAATAAGGAAAGATACAAAAATTAAGAGGGAGTAAAATCTGTGTTTCTTCTTCCCTTGGATGCCCCAACACCTTTTAACAGTCACATTAGTTACCTGAAAATCTTCCAAAGGTACCTAATTTATTACAAAACTTAACTTTTATGATTTTCTCCAAATGAGAATCAAAATCCTCTTTGTCTTCTAAAAACCTGAAGTAGCTAATGTGACTTCCTGCCTTTGCATTATTTTGTACAGAGTCTTTCACAGATACTACCTGATTCTTTGGGGTCTTACTTTAATAGAAGCAGCTTCATCAGAATCTATTGCTTTTTGTGCCTGTTTTTTTTTTGCCATTACACTTTTGTACGCTTTCATTATTAAATGGCTTTGAAAGCTGTAATAGGTTATATTTAATTAAAAATTAGTAATGTTTTTGTTGTTTGTTTTGTGTTTTTTTTTTTCCTACAGGGTTTTTGAAAATTTACATTACTGGCATTTTTATCCCCAGGGTCAAATCAAGTTGATTAAATTCCCAAATTAACTTTGTAACCAGGAAAAATCATCAGCCCCTCTATCAGTCCTATGTCTCTGTGAGGTATAAACTAGCATCTTATAAGGAAAAGGAAAGGGAAAAGGAAAAAGTTGTTCATTACTGAACATTTTTGAAAGATGTTGCATGGACAAAATCTTATTACATGTCTCATCATCTCCCTTTCTCCCAGTATATATTTTAAACAACCTGCCACTCCCAGTTTGAAAGATAATCTTCTTCTTCTTTAGGTTTAAAGTAGATTCCTAAAAAAGATAACAATTAAATGCAACTAAAAATTCTTAAACTCATACCAAATAGACAGCATTTAGAGTATTCCACAAGAAGTATTTAACAACTTCTGCAGCTATTTTGAGTTTTCTGGAATATTTGTGTTTATAACACTGAAACATGGATCTGAACACTATATACAAGACTTCAGACTAATATTTTTGGGGTGTTTGCAGAAACCAATGCACGGTGTAAGTACTGTTGGCCAATCTCAGCAGGTATGGCAGCAACCAAGACAGAGCATTTTTAATTATATTTTTAAGAGATATTTTTAATATCTCTCTCATTGTAAAATAAGTATTCTGTGTTAAGAGCCAATTCTATCCCACTTAGATCTTCTTGATCCACAAGTTAATTAATTCAGTCCATGATGGCATCAGGCAAGGTCAAGCAGAGTCAGACTCACCCCATTTTGCAAACATGCGTTTTTCTGGATCTGTCAGGATATCTGTTAACTTTTAGCCACTCGTGTATTAAAAAACCCCACAAACCCAACAAACAAAACAAACCCTCTCCCGAGCTGTGTCCAGCCCCTGTCATTTCCCAGCGGATGCCGTTCCCGAACAACCCAGCAGAGGACGGGCCACTCATACCAAATCAGTGACCTTCAGGGCCGAAAACCCCCTTCAAAGAATTGGGCCTTAGTCAAAATACAAATATCCTTGTAGCCAGTAATACCAAAGAAAAAAAATAGAGTATTTTGGTATTTCGAGAGATCTGGATATGCAAATGCAGAAACAAAGCCTCTCCAACTACTGTAATAGCTCCATAGAGGAATTTAAGGTTTCTCATCAGTGATGCAGTGGCTGATGCAGCTATTTTAGAAGACATTGAAGATTAATTTCAGGAATTCCGGGTAAACGTACAAAGGCTACAACTCAAAAAAAGAAAAAAAAAAAGTATCCTCTAACAAGGGTAGAGCTTGTAGAATTAAACAGGGCTCTTTTGTAAGACTTATTATAGGAACATTAATTAGATGCCATAGTGGAAGCTGCAGAATAAAGTTCTGAACACAGAAGAACTCAGAAAAATTGACAGCTTTTACTATAATTGCACCCTTCCTTGCATGTTTTTAGTGAGCCTAATGGGAATATAATGCCTGATCTGTTTCTAAAGTTCATTTCCATTAGTATATTTACTTTATTCTGGAGCAATGTGAATTAATGAGTACTGGGATATGTAGGAGAGAAAAAAGCAAGGGTGCAGTTTTGGTCCACTCCACCTGTGCAGTTATGCACAGCAGCACAAAAGCTGTAGGCAGGAAGGAGCTGGTCAGACAGGCAAGATGAAGCCAGAAGTGACCCCATATGACCTCCCTGAAGACCACATTCAGCAGCATCTCTTGGGCAAGCTGAGGTGCAACAAAGGCTGAAACAGTCACAGCACCATTTTTACCCATTTCTCCCATTTTGTCCCTTGCATGCTTACATACCCTGGCTTGTGAGAAGCTCCTCAGCAGGCAGGGCTCACTGCTGTCTCCTGTAGCTCCTGAGTTGAGGGAATCATCCACCAGACAGGGAGATACTTGGACCTGGCACTCCAACTGCAGACACTAGACCCAAGTGCACCTTGGGGGAGACCACTCAAAATCCTGAATCCCTGAACATCGTGGTTTTCCTGGGGAAACAACATGCCAGCAGGGTTTGAGAAAAAGTTGCAGCATGTGCCAGATGCCAGTGTATCAGGGCATCCGTGCCCTTCACAGTGCATGCTCCTCTCATTCTCCTTGAAATTGCTCTCCAATACCTGGAACTCAAAACTGCTGAAAAAAAATATAAATAAAAACATGAACTTACTTATTTTTGACAAGTCAGAGGACTTAAATGTCCATACCATCAAAAAGAAGGAATAAAGTTGACTTCCAGCAGTTGGAATGCACAATGTTTAGAAAGCTCTAGAGAGCTACTTTTGTAGGAAAAAATACAGCAGTGGACAAACTGGTTTAGGGTGCTCATTACTGAGCAGGAATTCATAGTAGTTAAAGATTTAATGTTTTAGTTCATGGTCACAAGTTTAATTAAAAAAATGGTTACTTTTGCCTTGCTGCAGCTTTAGTTTACATAATGTGATTGTGACTCTGCTTTCATAGGATCTTTGTTATTGCAGGATTACTTTCCAGGGGTTTTATAGACATGTTTTTGTATCTGCTTCAAGGTTCAAATAAATGCATTTTATCTTGCAATTCAGGTGGCTAACAGCAAGCATCTGGTGTATTAGGACAGCTGGGCTCATAGTTGAGCACTTAAAAACGCAAACTCCATTGCATTTCATTATATGCCTGAAGTTTTGTATTCAAATGTCACTCTAACTAAAATGACTACATGATCATTATTCCCAGCATACTGCAGTTAAGTGAGAGTTGAATCCAGTCTAAAAATAATTTAAATTCATTTTTCTATCAATTCCAATATTCTATTCTAGAAATTGGGCTCTGTGCTGACAAAAGTGAGAGAAAAAGTGACTCAGAGAATATCTTTCTTATAACAAAACCAAGGGAAAGAAACCAGATGATTCTGAGGTGTAAACAGCAATCACAGATGGACAGTACATTTCACAACACCTGATTCTTTCTTCAAATTCTGCCATCTGAGGTGAATCCATTCTGGCAACTATTTCATTTAACAGAAAAAAAAAACAACCCAAAAAAAACCACCAGAAAAAGGTGAATTCCTGGTCCTGCAGGCTGTAAGAGAGCAGTTGAAAAGCTAGCCTACAACAGGACAATGTTGTCTGATTTCTGGCAGGGTTATAGCCCCAGTCTCTCTTCTTCCCTGCCACGAGAGCAGCTTCTTCATACCCCTTCTCTCCCTTTTCTCAGAAACATCCTGGTTCCCTTCCATATCCACTTGGTCCACCCCCAAAACAAGCTCTGCTCCCTATCTATTTTTCCTGGGCTGCTGGCCCAGCAAGGGATGACACCATCCTAGATGGTCCAGAGCTATCAGCATGCTGACTAATGACAGAGAAGCACAACCAGATTGGCTAATTAGAGGCTGCCAAAAAGGATGGGTAATGGTTGGGCTCTGATTGCCTTCTCCTCAGGGAGGCCGTTAGTAATCTCCTTTGCCTCCACACAGTCACTGTTTTCCTATAAAACTGGCAGTAACACAGTGTCTTTGAAACCTCTACATTGCTCAGATTGTTTGGGGGTGGGTTTGGAGTTTTTCTCCTTTTTTTTTTTCTTCTGTTTTTCAAAGAGTACAAGAGCTCCTGATGGAAAAAGGAAAGGAGAAGTTGACAGGTGAACAGATGTCTGCCTCTTTCCTTTAGAAAGGAACATTCTTAGATTGCTTGATTTTGGGGGCCTGAGTCATGATCTTTGAATAGTTAGGACTGGGAATACTATTCATTATTGGCAGCCATGCTGGGTAGAATGACACAAATCCCAAAGATAATATTAAAATGCCATAAAGTTCAGGAATATGTGCATTTCATTTTTAACTCTTCTTTAGTTTTGCTGGTGGTAATGTGTTGGCTTTGGTTTTGTTTGGTGTTTTTTTCCTGTGTGTGTTTTTTTGTTGGGCTTTTTTTTTTTTTCCAAATAAATTTTTGGAACAAGTTTTACCTGGTCACTTTATCACTTACTTTTCTCACCTCTGTCACTTGCTTCTGTAATCATCACTTTCCAAAAACACTACAATGAAAGTCAGACAGAAATACAAATTGCATATTGTAGTATGATTATTATAATAATAAAAAAATCAGATCTTTTAATACCTCCTGATCAAGTGCAACTATTTACGATTTCTTCCAAATTCTTGCAGTTTCATAGAAAAAGCCAGCAACAACAAAAGATGAAGAGAAAGATATTCCACTAACAGCCTAGAGTTATTTAGAGTATGTGGATATCAAGTGCATTTTATGAGGGAAATGGAAAAATATTGCTCTTGGTTATGCAGCTGCTGGTGAATTCTGGGATACTTTTGTCATCCATGGTCAGTTGTCCATGTCACTGCCCCAGTTGCTATTGTTACCTCCTAGTTCTAAATATCATGATGCACAGGCAGGGTGCTCAGGAGGATCTGTTTGCCACCATGTGTCACCTTAGTGACCAAGAAGCAGCTCAGCTCTCACTTGGAGCTCCACGGGGTTTCAGGCTTACAGGAGAGGACTTTGGTCCTGCAGCCATAAACAAATGCCTTTTTTGCAGGTTAACGAAATTGTTGCAGATTGGAAAAAAAGATAATAAATGAAGTTCTGGATGCTCATGGTGAGCCACAGAGCGGGAAAACCTTGGAGGAGAAGGTGCAGGCCAAGTAACAGCATGGCTGCTGAGCACCAGGTAAGGGGCTACAGAGCACATGCAAAGATAAGCCACAGTGCTGGAGGCACTGCTTTGCTGACTGCTTCTCTTCTCCCCACTATAGCATTTAATTATTCTGCTATTAGTGACTGCATCATTATTTGCACCCATTTACGGATGGATCATCATTCTCTTTAAAACTGTTTCTAGTGTGAAACCTGGTACCTGTCAAGCTTTCCACCTGGGGGTAGACTCCCTTTAATACCTACCTGGTTTAGTCATTCTGGTTTAAAAAAATAAAATGGTTTTATTACGATATTCACTGTCATAATAGTAAAGAACAAAAAAATCCCAACCTGAGCCCCCCAGAAATTCAACAACAGGGTCAGTGTGTATCAAGAAGATTCCTAGTGTGAATCACCTATGCATCAGTTTCAGCACTTGAAATGCATTAAAAATCTGTGTAAAATATATTCTAGATGTGCAGGCAGCCTTTATCCTGACTTCCGGTTGCACTGAACCACAAGCCCATTTACGTTACCACATGTTGAGAAAAGCTGCAGTGGTATCTTGTCTTAAAAGCAAATGCTCAGGAGCTAAGAAGTAAAAATTCTTGCCTGACACAGGGATTTTGGCTGAACTGAGAATATCAGGGTCTGACCCTAAAACCATAGGCCTGGAACGTGAGAGTGTGATCCATCTATTGCTTGCATTAACTTTACACCAGGGTAGGACAATCAGTTTCAATTGAATGCTCGTGATTTATGTCACTGGTCATGAGCCGAGTATTTGTTCTGTGCTACAAAATAATATGAATGACCAGGCAGAAAAAAGCTCTCTAAAAGTTCTCTCCCACATCTGTCTATATATCTATCTATATACCAGTATTTTTCCCACATGAACATATGCAAAAAAACCCCCTTCTTTTGCCTCCTTTTTAGGTATACTCAGAATGGAAAAAAAAAACAACCAACAACAAAAAAAGACAAACTCAGTAAGAAACCAACAATTCATTCCTCACTTAGGCAAACTTCGGCATATTGCATAAAATGCCAGAATTTCTATTTGCTATAATGTACAGACTGCAAATAGACAAAGCATACACAAATTTCAGGATTTCTGCTTGCCCTAATATACAGCCTATGTGGCCACCCAGCCCCCCCACCTTCCTAAGTATGAGTTTCATAGTTCTTGCTAAGAGCACATCAAATGTGAACTACATTGCTGTTTAGTTTTTTTATAAGCCATAACCTCTAAGTATAAAATAATGTCTAGGTGTATCTCTTAGGCAGAAAATGTATTAAAACTGCAATGTGTATAGAGAACTTACAAATATTCTAATAGAAAGCAAAAGAAGGAATAGAAAAGTATCACTTAAATTGGCATAATCCAGAAACATTATCAACAGAAATAAAAGCTTACATGGAAAAAGATATATTCACAGCAGAGATTTAGAAGTTTTAATTCTTTTACTACTTTCACTACTAATGGAAAAAGCAAGCCTTACTATTTCTGTATACTATTAGAGTGAGTAGCTTAAGATACTCCTTATTAAAAAAACCTTTACTATGAAAGATCTCCCAATATTTATTTTACTGCCCAGGATTCTGCTCACCTAGTGATAGTTTGCAGAGGGGACAGACACATTTTTCATAATTGACTGCTAATTCAGTAAAGAATTTGTTCTGCTGATTTTGACAAACAGGTAAGATATGCATTTACATAGAGTCATATATGCACCAAATCTTTATTACTGCTTTAGCTAGTACCTAGCAGGAAAACCCATTAAGGTTTTCTGAAATATGAACTGCTCCATATATCTTACTTGTCAAACAACATAAATTAGCACTCTTTGCAGTGCATTTCTAAAGTATTTTCCTCCTGCCTGCTAACAGTGATCCCCTGGGATTTTCTTTTAAATAGCCCAAACATTCAAGTAAAAAAAAAAAAAAAAAAGACAAAACAAACACAAACAAACTGGTAGAAGTCTAAAACAAGTTTAGAGAGAGGTCTGTCTTGATTCACAGCACAAGTACACAGTTGGTATATATTTTAAGAATGACAGTGCTGTCTTTCAGTACTGCTGCCCACAATACTTGGAAATATAACCTTTCAGTATGCAAAGGCATATCCTCAACAAAGTGCCCAGATAAATCAGTTCACTCTTGGCTGTAACTAAACGCTGTCTAGTGACTTGTGATCGACAGGGCTTTACCCTCTGACAGCCAGATTCATTGTTGGGACAGCAACCAATCGTCGGGTTTGACGACACAAGCCTAATCAAAGTTGGAGTATAAAAAGCCCCCTTGGAATATATAAGGTACACCAGCGTGGCAAGCTGTCTCTCAGATTGCATTTGCTTTCACGGATCTGTTTAGTACTAAAACAAAAAGGGAAAGGGGAAGGGAGGGGAGGAAGAAAAAAAAAAAAAAGAAAAAGGAAAAAAAAAGGGAAAAAAGCTGAATGTGAGATCATGCAAAAGCTTGCGATCTATGCTTATATTTACCTGTTCATGCTGATTTCAGTTGATCCGGTGGCTCTGGATGATGGTAGTCAGCCCACAGAGAGCACTGAAAAAGATGGACTGTGCAATGCTTGTACATGGAGACAGAATACAAAATCTTCCAGAATAGAAGCCATAAAAATTCAAATCCTCAGCAAACTGCGCCTGGAACAAGCTCCAAACATTAGCAGGGATGTTATTAAGCAACTTCTACCCAAAGCTCCTCCACTACAGGAACTGATTGATCAGTATGATGTCCAGAGAGACGACAGTAGCGATGGTTCTTTGGAAGATGATGACTATCATGCCACCACCGAAACGATTATCACAATGCCTACGGAGTGTAAGTAACTCTGCTGCTTTCACCTCCTGCTGCTCCTCCGAGAGAGTTGTCTCCCTGCTGTAGAGCCACACAACTCCTCCTCAGGCTCTCTCAACAGGCTGCTGGCTGAAGTCTGCTAGAGGGAGGGAGAGGAGCCTTGTTTCTAAAGAATTCCAGCCAGGTTCATATGTTTTACTGTTCGGTTTTCGGCTCCTTGGAATGAGTGTGTCCTGTAGCACTGAGGATTTGCTCATTGCCTTAGAAAGCAAAGGGAGATCTGCAGTTTAGTTGGCTTCGTTATCTGCAGTGCTCAGGGCATTGCCAGTCACAAATATTAAGTGCAAGTGCAAATAACGAGGTAACTATATTTTTCTGAGGGAGGTTTCACTGGCCAGTGTTTTTAGAAGCAATGCAAATCAGCAGAAATACAGCCTGGAGCACTAGACCTACCTAACTGCAACACGTTGCAGCAAGTGCAAGCAGAGAGTTAAATTCTTGCTTCTTTGCTGATCCCATAAACTAGCACCACCCACCTCTGAGTTAAAATTATATGTTTAAAGCAAATATGTGTGTAACATTTAAATGTTAGAATGTCCACACTATAGCAATCAGCTCCAGTAGTCGTGCCAAGGAAGAATGAAGGCATTTACTGAATGAGCAGATTCTAAGTTATCTTCTGAGTGCTAAACATCTGCTATAGCTCCTATCAAGTATCTTTTGCACAGCTAATACTATAGTATCTTATGTTCTTCATCAGCTTAAGTATTTGGCTATGGCAGCTGTTTTTTTAAATAACACTCACGAATATGATGTCAAAAAGGAAAAAGACAGGACATATAAGGCATGTCAGCAGTTACAGATATCATTACAATGTACATACTAGAATAATATATCAACTGCTCTAGCCAGCTAAAAATGTATGCATCGATGAAAATAACTTCATCTGCAATATTTTTTAACTTATCAGTTGATAAGATGTGTACTCAATAGCAATATATTACTGCAGGCTTATCACAAAGTTGTGGTCTGCCAGCAGTTTTATTCCAGCCTTTTATATCTGAGGATTTACAAATATTTTTAATTAAACAGTTACATAATTACAGTGGCTGAATAAAAGTGATTGAACTTCATTCATTGATTTTGAGTTAATTTCCTACTTCTTATAAAAAGCCCTTGAACTATTTTAAATGCACTAAAGTGACAGCTATCTTAAGTGGTAAGATTTATGAATGTCAAAGCCCTGCACCATTTAAGATTAGGATTACCCATTTTATCCTGGCATGGAAAGATATTGCCATGACTAGGTATGACAGCTGCATCGTGGGCTACAGGAAGGAGGAACGCAGCAGTACACGTGACTTTTCTATAATATTGTTCAAAGGAAAACAAACTTATCTGTAGATTAATCCCCCAAATTGTTGGGTTTTTTTCCCCACTGAAAATAGAAATTAAAGTATTGGTGGAGTTTTCCCATGGCTGCCTCCATTTGTATGGTGTGCAGCATACTAAGGCAATTTAGTAAGTTGGAAATAGCTGGATCACCACACATATGTTGAGTCAGCTTACACAAAGTTGCTCTTCTGCATGTTCTAACAAGGTCCTCAGGAGATGACCAGCAGAAGTGAGTTGGTAGTAGTCACCATCAAGTAGAATCAGCTGTACCCTCTCCCCAGATAGTTTTTGGTTGGGGAAGAGGCTTCCTTGCAGTTGTGCAAGTCAGCCAACAGCACTGGTACCAGTACCAGTGGTTCCTTGCCACATGATGTTACCTTTAGGTGATTAGCATAATGATTTTGTTGACATCCGTTAAATTTGCTGCGGAGCTTAAGCCACAGAAAATTGATTAATTTAAGTCCACTTTGCTACTGAGACTGTTGATAATGTGTTGTAAGACTTCTACATGGTCTGGAAAAAAGTCGGGTTTATAAATGCATATTTCTTTTTGTTCCCTGTTGAGTAATCTATTCTTTCCATTCATTTATAGCTGATTTTCTTGTACAAATGGAGGGAAAACCAAAATGTTGCTTCTTTAAGTTTAGCTCTAAGATACAATATAACAAAGTAGTAAAGGCACAATTGTGGATATACTTGAGGCAAGTCCAAAAACCTACAACGGTGTTTGTGCAGATCCTGAGACTCATTAAACCCATGAAAGATGGTACAAGATATACTGGAATTCGATCTTTGAAACTTGACATGAACCCTGGCACTGGTATTTGGCAGAGTATTGATGTGAAGACAGTGTTGCAAAATTGGCTCAAACAGCCTGAATCCAATTTAGGCATCGAAATAAAAGCTTTTGATGAGAATGGACGGGATCTTGCTGTAACTTCCCCAGGACCTGGTGAAGATGGATTGGTAAGTGTATTTAGAAAAATCCCATTTAAATATCTTGCATTTTCTTGAAAAGCATTTGTGTTTTAAGGATAAAATGGAAGCATTGTTTAGGGAATGGAAGATAAACATTCTCTATATCCAGTTCTTCCATCCTTTGCTCTCTTATCGCATCAAAACCCATAGCGTTCCTGTGCCTCTGTTTCCCTATTTGAAAAGTTGAGACAAATTGCAGTACTTGAGAGGGATGTTGAAAGGCATTAACTAGAAAATGTTTCAGTAATTACTGATGGATGGTACTATCATAGGAACATTGTTTTCAACTCTGAGAGCAAACAGTGCTTAATAAGCAGTTATTTTACATAAAGCTAAAAGAATAGTCATTAGATTCTTTCCCGAATAGAAAAGTTTCCTCTTATATTGCTGAGAAAGCAAGGGAGTTTCTCCCTACTCTGCATGCATATATTTTATATTAACAACACCCGGAATTCTACATGTTTAGGAAAGTGAGATCTTCATAATGTTTAGTTTTGTACCTTAGTATGTGATAGAGTGCACAATTCCACTTTTTAGAAACGTTTAGACAGAGAAATTCTGCTTCATACAATAGAAGAGTCATAATGATGAGGAAGAACATATTTTTGTAAGCATAGATGAACAAATTAAGCCTAAAGAGTACCAAACTACAGCATTTTCATTTTGTTTCTGCAAATCACTAATCATCTACAACCTATACAAGTTCCCAAACTATCACAGCTGAAACAATCACAATCACAAAGTTCCTCCTTCTGAATAATGTTTTACATTCAATTCTATGCATTAGATCACTCTGCTTATCAAATAATCATTTAGGTCGAAAAAGACCTTTAAAATCATCAAGTCCAAATGTATTCATGTAGCTAACTAATGTTTACCTTTCTTAGCAGTATAATGGAGCTAAAAGAATTTAAGGACAAAACGCTGTGATATCATAACTGTAGATCCAATATTGATTGATATCAATGTGGATCTTCCATACTTAAGTCAGGCTGGCTGGATTTTATGATAAGGAACATCCTCACCACCTCCATACCCAGAGCTGCATTTTCATACATGTGGATAAACCCATGGTGATCATAATCTGTAAAAACAAACCGACTCAGCAGCAGGACAGGGTTAGATGCATGGCTGAAAACAGCCCCATCTCATATATTTTACCTTTGGGAGAAGCATGTGCAGCAGCAGGACAACTTACAGCTGTAAAGGTTGGTATCTCAGAAGGGACAAGCCCACATCAAGTTTGCTGGGCTGTTATTTACTCCTGAGGAATGATAGTCCTTCATGGGACACCCTGGTCAAGCCAACACGTGGGCTGCTTGGAGGGGAGGAAACTTGAGGAACTTTCTCAAACTTGTGATTGTAAAGGTTGCAACTTCCTTCTATTCTGTTGTTGACTGTTGAAACGCACTTTTGGTAGGAAGCACGAGGCTTATAGATCTGCCAAAAGTACATTCCTGGCCACTAGGCTCTTCTGGGAGTCAAAATACTAGCTGCCCCTCCAAATGCAGCACAGCAAACTCGGCTCCTTGCCAGAGGGGAAAACTGAGGTATAAGTAACCTGCACTAGCAGGTGAAACACTCATTTCTACTGCCATTGCAGTAATTAAAAAACATTTGCAATTATGGAGTGATTTTTCTTCTTCTTGGTCTGGACAAGGAACCTTCCTTAATATCCAGAAAGCCTGAACTAAGTATTATTTCAATAGAGTGAATTTCAGAATGAATGACAAAAGGTAAAATACCTTGAAAAGTTCAAGTTCTTTGTCTCCTTTTGGGAGTTCTTCTGTAGAAAAAAATGTAACTGTTATCATGGGGTTTAAAAGAAACAAAACCCACAGCAAAAGTAAAAAGCCTCAAAATTTCTGAAATTTTTCAGCATGTAATAGAAATGATGCTACTGCTGAGATGACAGTGATTTCAGGAAGAGATATTTAGAAACTAAAGTTTTTATAGACAAACAGCAGTGAAATGTTGGTTCATAGCTTGAAAAAAAGAGGAATAACCCTTGAGCAGAGATGAAACGTAGCAGAGATGTGCAGAAGGACAACGTTTTGTTTGCAAACATGATTTGAGCATATTAATTGGATAGATTTATGTCTGAAATGTTAGATATCCGCATGTTTTTACTGAACTTAGGCTTACCTTGGTAATGCTCCTGACTCCTTCTCCTCTCCTCGCAGAACCCGTTTTTAGAGGTCAGAGTTACAGACACACCAAAACGGTCCCGCAGAGATTTCGGCCTCGACTGTGACGAGCACTCGACAGAATCCCGATGTTGTCGCTACCCCCTGACGGTGGATTTTGAAGCCTTCGGGTGGGACTGGATTATTGCACCTAAAAGATACAAAGCCAATTACTGCTCTGGAGAATGCGAGTTTGTGTTTTTACAAAAATACCCGCACACTCACCTCGTGCACCAAGCAAACCCCCGAGGATCAGCAGGCCCCTGCTGCACCCCCACCAAGATGTCCCCCATAAACATGCTGTACTTCAACGGGAAAGAACAAATCATTTATGGCAAGATACCAGCCATGGTTGTGGATCGCTGTGGATGCTCATGAGATGGTCTTCAGATCCACCACTCCATGAATTCTGGACGCTATCAAAAGAAAAAAAAAACCACAACAACACCCCCCCTCCAAAAAAAAAAAGAAAAAGTTATACCCCCTCACCAGTCTTTGGAACTGTGAAGTTACGTATGCTATGCATTGCCAACATCCTGTGTGCTGCACGAGAGGCTACCGTGCAGAGTTAGTGCAGCACCAGCTACAGAACATGAGCTAAAGGATGACACAGTGACCTAAGGGTTGGCTTTGGGCCAGCCAAGAAGAAAAGCTACAATCAAAATCACTGGATTTAACACATCGAGATCTTATATTGTGAGGGAACCAATGTTCAGGCATTCAGACTCAAATTTTCATGCAGGTTTCAATACCTATTGGTAAGCAAAAGCAAGCTCCTTCTCATGCCAGGACAGAATGAGCAGGCTTTTAAGACCATTTCTTCACAGATTCACTTAATATTGTATTTACAGGAAAACATATACTGCTCAACATACACACCACTACACATTACCACCAGAATCATCCTTAAACACTTGAATATATAGTGCAGAATTGTGAAATGTATCAGATGAAATTCCACATCAATGGACAAATCCTGAAATTAGGGATGGCATAGTGTATTTAGCGTGTTTCCATTCCTTTTTCTCATTAATATGTTAGTAAGCAATGGCAATGGTGCTACGTAAGCAGGCTGAGTAAAATAGAAAGATAGTTACCTACGTGAAAGAATTTAGACTAATAATGAACTTGCCCTATCCTCAGGTACATTATTCAACATTCGCAAGAAATAGGTATTTTTTAAATGGAAGGGAATACTTTTCTAGATGTAGTAAAACAAAAGGCAGCAGAAAAGTCTTAACATTCAAACCACAATCCCAAATTATAACCTGCCTTTGCAACATTACCGTTTGCACTATGAAAAACCAATGCAAATAGTTGGTTGCTACAGATACTGTTTTAAAAAAAACCACTTTGATATAACTGACTTGTGTAATATGTATGCATCAATATTTTGTAAATAAATGTTTATTTTTTAATCATTGTTGGTATATGTTCATCACAAGAAAGGAATTACTTTAACCTGTACTTTAGTTTAACAAACAAAACCAATATTCTCTTAATAATATAATTTCCTGGATTTTAGCAGAAATGTAGGAACAATGCAACAAAGTAAACCATATGTTGAAAATAATACTACATTTTATATGTGGTTTGTTTTTTTTTTACATTGGTACGAGCCATCTGTGTTAAATGATGGGTGTTGACATGTTTATAAGGTTCTTTGAGTTACTGTTTTTATGGTCATTTCAATCCACAACTGAGTTTCCTTGCTTTGAATGTTATGTCCACAAATACAGATTATACTACAAAAGATTGCTATTAAATGCATTTTATTATATTTAAAAGCTTGCAGCAAATTCTTACTTTGAGTAAACATAGTACCTGGATTTCCACACAAATTCTGTACATTTTCCTTATGATAAGAAATTGTTATTTGAAATTAAAAAATCTATTTACTATAAAGTCCATTTCATTTCACGTGAAATACAACTGATAAAACAGGCATTTGTTAAGCCAATACACCCTCTGTTAAAACATCCTCATGTTAGTATGATATACTCGTTTTGTTATACTGCAGAATTCAGTTTCCTTTTTTGTAAAACCACTCTAAAATTGCAAAACCTCTTGATTTCCTCTTTTTTCTATACTTTTCCTTCTCCTTTAATACCTTTTCTGCCTGGATGGTAAATATTTTCTATTGAGCTTTCTACTTTTTTATTGTTACGTAAAGACATTACAATTTAAAGTTTGAGCAATAAGGTTTTAAGGTGAAAGGTAATCACATTTTCCACAATTTATTTTGAACAATTAGGAGTTCTGCTAAAGCTGTGTCCAGGCATCAAGCAGATGTTCACCTTCTCCTGATATAGTTCATCAGAGCAGGTCTCTGGGGCCCTTAAATACACTTTCTATTTAGTTTCCCACAAAACACAATCAGAGCAAGTAAAAGATAATTTTAAAACACTTAGAATGCAGAGTCTTGGTGAAGCCACAAGAAGTAAAAGCACAATGCAATTCTTCCATCTCCAAAAACCAAGCTGACAGAATTCAGGGATAAAATTTAAGTTTGTTGAAGTTAACAGCAAAACCTCTGCTGGCTGTAAGGAAGACCAATGTTTTGCCCTTTGACTTTTAACTTGTGACATTCAGGCACCAGATAGTCCCTGCTCATTTGAGCTATCAATAGCATCTCTCTGCTCAAGGCATACCAAAAGCCTCCTTCTGCTCCAGGCATACCAAAAGCCTCCTAAACTGCTCAGAGGTTTCAGCTGGACTTCCATTGTGCACCAGGTAGTTAGCTTTAATATACCAGTTCACTAGCTTTAATTAGGTCCTTTCATACAGCACCACCACAGAAACACAGCAGCAGGGATTTTGGAGCTGAGAGCAAACAGAGTATGTCCCCAGTCTGCACCGAAGTGCTGACACAACACCTGCATGATTATTTTTACTCATGATAGCTAAACTAAAGCTGATGCAAATTCAGTTACCTCCATGGAAGTGACATCATTGGCTGCCATGTAGTAACTGTGCCCTGCACAAATGCAGTGCAAGAATGATCAACCTTTGTTGGTATCAGCGAAAACAAAAATAAACCCAAATCAATAAATAAAGTAATATGAATTCCTAAAAGCATCTACACCAACCAGCATTCCATCTTGATGTTCAGATAAGCTTTATCTCATGTAAATTTTACTCAGTATGTGTCCTTCATATTCTACCAAACTTGAAATGGTCATAGAGCAGTCCTGTCATCAATACTGACCTCGCATACTCGAGCAACACACAATGCGCTTTGATGTTGGTGATTTTAGCTGCTGAATGCTTCATAATTAATGTGTTTATTGAAAATTAATTTGAAATACCAATAGTTCATTCAGTTCTTATGGTTACATCATTGTATTTCTAAGGCTCAGGTCCTAGAGACTTCAGCAGCACCTGTGAGTGCATCAAGAACTCTCATCTCTTTGTTACACTGGGTACCTAGGAAGCCAGAAATACGCATCAAGGGATAATTCCTGAGAAATAACCAGCCTGACTTCCTTGCTTGGCATCTTAAGAAGCTTGCAGGAATGACAGGTAGAATCCAAGCTTTTCAGAGCAGCATTCAAGCACCCCAAGATGCATATCCATACCTGCAATGGGGCAGTCCCTCACCTCCATTTTGCTTCAGCTCTTCCTCTTGGCTCTGCTGCCCAGCTCCCACCCTCCCAGCATGAGCCAGTCTCTTTGCTCGTGCTATTCTACCCCTACCTCCCACCCACCTCCTGTACACTGGGGTTCAAGTCCTGCTTCCCCTCCCATTTTTCTCAGCATCTCCCATTCAGATAAGCAAAGTCCATGTCCATCCCCAGCTAATAGCACACTCCATGCTCTACCCCATTGCCCCTTTTGCAGGAGAAACATCCCCCCTGCCTCTCCACCAGATTCAACCTAACCTGCTTCTGCTGAATACTGTGAGCTGGGAGCGAAGCCTTCCAGTATGCTCCAGTGGAGCACTGGGGGAATTTAACAGATGACACAAAAGTCGTCCCCACTAAGCATATGTGAACTGCAATTTTTCACAGATGCACTGTTTTTCTAAATATGAACAGATTTCAAAGGAACAACTAAAGGCCAAATCCATTTGTAGCTTTAGGTAGCTTTTCCTCAATTCTGTAGAGTCTACATTTGGGTTTTGTTCCTTGGTCTTTTGGTGTTTTTTTTATAAGATTTTTTGGGTGGCTTTTTTTTTTTTTATTGGGGAGACTGTTGACTCATTCTTGGATGTGGCTAATCTCCTTTGGCTAAAGGTCTTAAAAAACAATTATCAGCCTGGGACTAGGCTTGGACAGTTCAGTCCAGGCAATTACATTTTGTTAAAGTTACAGCAAGAAAAAGCAGGGTATTATAATGTTAAGTAATGGGCAGATAAACTTAATAACCAAATGATCTTACCTCCACTTATAAATAACTTCTAAAAGTTAGGAATTTGTGTGTCACAGAAGACACTAGCTAGAAACTTTACACATTAAGTTTATTTCAAAACAACACCGAGCCTATGTAATTCAACAAAAATGTCATGACGAACCTTAGTTTTCTCTTAACTGACCTAAGTTAGCCATGTGCTTGCAGCGTGGCTTCATACTGACAATGTGATCTACAGCAAGTAGGTATCTTTACATTGACTTAACACCAAGACACACAACAAAGAACCACTCAGTAAATTACTAAGGCAACTGCATCTGCTTCTCTGTGCAACCTTCCCCTGCAAGCAGTAAGGCCATAACTCTCCCTTGAAAAGCATGTGTAGCATGTCTGCATCCATAAAAACAGGATGTTAACAAGTTCTGGAGTTCTCCCTGCTGTTTAGTTTATGAAAGCCTTGATGAAAAGTTAGGACTACAGGCCAACCTCTGAATTTGAATAGGCAAGAAGTACAGCTCTGTTTGCTCTTGGTTATTTCTAAATAATCACAAAATAAATGATAGCTCCAGCATCTGCTGCAGCAATCCTGTGGGGAAAAAAAGAAATGGAAAAGTGCAAACACATGTTATTCAAAAGTAAACTACTGCTATTAATGACTAAGTATATTGATAAATTAATAGAATCAGTCTCTTTGGTGGCTGGACAGGGTAAACTTGAGGTATGAACTATTACACTGGGTATTCTACTGTTGTTTTTCAGTACTCCAGACATATAAGATGACAACAAACCTTGAACCCCTTTGTAGATGAGGCATCAAGAACAGCAATGAGCTTTGCAGTATTTTGGGGGTGTAAATCTGGCTGACTTTCACCAGCCTCAACTACACTCAAGAGTTTGAGGCTATAGGAAAGACTGTTCCTTTTCTTCAGAAGTGGTCATTGTGCACACTAAGCATGCTTTCAAAATTGTAGTTTCCCAAGAAAATAAAATGGCTTAGTCTCCATGAGTCAACATGTGATGCATCAGAGTTTAAACTAGAGGCTATCTGCACTCTAAGTCTAATTATGCATCCAAATTAGCCAGTGACCTTAAGAGCCACCACCTTTTCTCCTCATAGAAATGTCTTCCACTACAAGTCAAAAACCAAATTTAATTTCAAATTTTCAAGATCTGAAAGTATTCTGCTCAAATGAATAGTGCCTGTGGAAATGCAGAAGAACAAGCCCTGGCTCAGCTCTATGTTTTCTGTTACTCCTGATGAATTCTGCATGATCTTTGGGTGAGATCTGGTCAGCATCTCCGGTTAGGAAAGCATAATAATGCCTGATTTTGGCAGGAAATGCACCTTAAGTTCCAAGTTTCACCAGTAAAATTAAAAAGAGTCCTTAAAGATTCTGATGGTATGGGAAGAGTACCTGAGAAAACATTATGGAGGCATTCAGCTTCCATCAACAGCTTCTGCAAAACTTAAAACAGATATTCTGGGAGAGAAATGCAACAAAACCAGAACAATATAGCAAAATATATAAGGTGTAACATGTTCACTGTAAAGAAGCCATCTGCAAAGGATGGCTTCTACATATTTTTAATAATTGAGCAAAATATAAACATTTAAAGGAGTTAAATTATTTGATAGGATGTGATTGAGACAGTAAGAAACATTTTATCTTCCCTAATCCATGATGATACTTGAGGCATTTGGTAAACTCTGACTTCGTCTACCATTAGAATGTTGAAATGAAAAAGGTCTGTTCTTTGCCAAGATTAAAAGATGTTTTAAAGCAAATCTATCTTCATCATAATCTGCTGCATCATGATATACCACAGTCCAAAATACAATTACTCTTACTCTGCTTGCAGCTAATAACTTGCAGTTGATATTATTTGATTAATAAACTCTTCCTGTAGAAAAACACACAAAACTTTTATTATCCTCATTAGTTTTTCACCTAGGAGAGGAACAATTACCTTCCCAGCCAAGCAATAGCATTAGGAAGATAGTACTCCAAGTTCAATGCCATAAAGCAGCAGCATTCCTCTAAAGCCACATGACAATATGCAGCCACAGCATCAGAATTTTATAAACTGACCTGCACTCAGATCTCATGGGTCCAAGTTTTCACAAAGCAATGTATCAACAGTTGCCAACAAGCTTGATAAATCAAACTAAGGGAATGTATTGAATTTGTTTTTGTTTGCTTGTTTTTTCTCTGGAGGAAGTTGTTAGCTGACAGAATGTCTCATTTACAGTTAAGTCATTTTCCTAGGGAGATAGGGAAGGCAACTTTCCAATATATTCTTTTTTGAAGCCACCCTGTTGTCTCTGAAATATTCTCAGGTGCCTTGCCTCACCTTTTATTTATAACTTGTGGCTCATCCCTTTATTAATCTACTCTTTTGTGCAATATCTTAACAAAACTGGAAATACTATTAAAGCATCCTCACAGATTTCTCTTCTGATTTCTTGTTCCCAAACAACTTATCTCAACTTTCCTTATCAACCACCTCAGACCTAGACTCAAGCTCTAGTTGCCACAAAATGATGACAAGCTCAAAATTGACTGTTGTCTTAGGTTTCTTTGCTTGCCAAAATTTTAAACTGATATTAAAATTATAATTATCAATATTTTTTTAAAGCTTCTTTGTTCATGTAAACATTCATGGAAAAGTTCAAAAAGTGCATAGGTTTTCAGATTCTAAAAGGAAAAGTATTCAGAAAAATGCCCTAGTTTTTTAGAACTTAATCCTCTTCAAAAACTTTGGAAAGGTTTTATTTAATTATATTTTAAAATAGCAGCTTTACAATAAAACCCACCAAATTTTAAATAAGTTATTTTTCAGTAAAAGACCTTTTCTGTCTCTACCCTTAATGATTAAGGTGTTTATTGGTAACTTTTTTTACATATTCTTTCATCACATGTAGCAAGAAATAATGAATTACTTTTTACTGGTTCTTATTTTGGAGTGCAAAGTTTAGGCAGCACAATCTTGGTTTAGTAAGAGATCCTACACAGATCTGTGCCTTTTACCACCATTTTCTTCTGGTAACACTGATGCTCCTGTTACATTATCTGTTCACTTGTGTGAAAACCACTGACCTTTATAAAACACTTCAGAAACCTGCAGCTCTCCGCGACTGCCCACTTCTTTAAATCTCCCACTGCACTTGCGCAAAATCTCATTTTAGTAGATCTGCATTTTTATTACCAATCATCACACACCACAGTCCTTTTTTTCTGTTTTTGAGTGGATCAGAAAACAAATTATCACTGCAGAAGGTACAACACAATCCTCGGTATTTGTTGTTCAGATTAGATATGGCTAAACTTCAGATCTTGAGCAAAAGGGAATGAAAAATTGGTTCCACAAATTTGTTTTGGCTGTGATCAAGAAGCAGCTTAGTTAGAACAAAATGCAATTACTCAGTTTTGGCCATGCAGCCTTCACAAGGCTTTTCCAGATCCGCTCCCACGGACCACAGTTCTGGTTCAGAAGCCAATTGCTCCTTGGCAGCGTTGCCATGGATCTCACTCAAAGATTTAGCAACAACTTCTCCAATAGCTTCCAGCAAACACCAACGTCTCCAGTACACCCACAGCTTGCTTACACCACAATTTGCAAGTTATCCCTATTAGATCCTGCCCATTACAATGACAGAGAGGGTGGGATGCTGTGTCAGTTGACACTATTTTCACAATTAAAATCTTCTTGCATGTAGAATATGCAGTTACAGACTAGATAGACAGATCTGAGCTAGGCATAACCTACTCAAAGCAAGAGCAATAGTCAAGATGCAACTGCAAAGAGTTGGGTGTATGACTGCAAGTCAGCTGCCTAGTACTGAGGGCTCTTGCTAGAGCTGTTGAGGTTGAATCAGCCTAGGCTGGTCTAACACCTCTCCCCAAACCTCAGAGTTTGCTCTTTCTACTCATCCACAGAGAGACAAAACTATTCCTGGTGTATAAGGCACATGTTAAATCCAAGACAACATGGTTAGCACCTTAGAAGCAAGGATGCCTGGTCCCAAATGTGCCACCACTTTCAGAAAGGACCCAACTTACCCCTACACACATACTTGATCTACACAGCTTCTGCGCTGTTCTAGGAGTGACAGCAACTCACATACATGGCTTATTAAAAAAAATAATTAAATTTTAAGTGAAACTGTTTGAAGACAATTGCATTTTATGGGGCAGAACAAGGCGCTCTTCTGACATGGAGAATTAGCAAACACAAAAGACCAGGGACTAGTAGCCCAAAGGAAAACTTTTTATATGGGCATATAGCGATAGAACAAGGGGTAATGGTTTTAAACTGGAAAAAGGCTTTAAATCTCCCACTGCACTTGCGCAAAATCTCATTTTAGTAGATCTGCATTTTTATTACCAATCATCACACACCACAGTCCTTTTTTTCTGTTTTTGAGTGGATCAGAAAACAAATTATCACTGCAGAAGGTACAACACAATCCTCGGTATTTGTTGTTCAGATTAGATATGGCTAAACTTCAGATCTTGAGCAAAAGGGAATGAAAAATTGGTTCCACAAATTTGTTTTGGCTGTGATCAAGAAGCAGCTTAGTTAGAACAAAATGCAATTACTCAGTTTTGGCCATGCAGCCTTCACAAGGCTTTTCCAGATCCGCTCCCACGGACCACAGTTCTGGTTCAGAAGCCAATTGCTCCTTGGCAGCGTTGCCATGGATCTCACTCAAAGATTTAGCAACAACTTCTCCAATAGCTTCCAGCAAACACCAACGTCTCCAGTACACCCACAGCTTGCTTACACCACAATTTGCAAGTTATCCCTATTAGATCCTGCCCATTACAATGACAGAGAGGGTGGGATGCTGTGTCAGTTGACACTATTTTCACAATTAAAATCTTCTTGCATGTAGAATATGCAGTTACAGACTAGATAGACAGATCTGAGCTAGGCATAACCTACTCAAAGCAAGAGCAATAGTCAAGATGCAACTGCAAAGAGTTGGGTGTATGACTGCAAGTCAGCTGCCTAGTACTGAGGGCTCTTGCTAGAGCTGTTGAGGTTGAATCAGCCTAGGCTGGTCTAACACCTCTCCCCAAACCTCAGAGTTTGCTCTTTCTACTCATCCACAGAGAGACAAAACTATTCCTGGTGTATAAGGCACACGTTAAATCCAAGACAACATGGTTAGCACCTTAGAAGCAAGGATGCCTGGTCCCAAATGTGCCACCACTTTCAGAAAGGACCCAACTTACCCCTACACACATACTTGATCTACACAGCTTCTGCGCTGTTCTAGGAGTGACAGCAACTCACATACATGGCTTATTAAAAAAAATAATTAAATTTTAAGTGAAACTGTTTGAAGACAATTGCATTTTATGGGGCAGAACAAGGCGCTCTTCTGACATGGAGAATTAGCAAACACAAAAGACCAGGGACTAGTAGCCCAAAGGAAAACTTTTTATATGGGCATATAGCGATAGAACAAGGGGTAATGGTTTTAAACTGGAAAAAGGGGAGATTTAGGTTAGGAATTAGGAAGAAATTCTTCAGGGTGAAGGTGATGAGACACTGGAACAGGTTGCCCAGGGAAGGTGTGGATGCCCCACCCCTGGAAGTGTTCACAGCCAGGTTGGATGGGGCTTGGAGCAACTTGAGCTAGTGGGAGGTGTCCCTGCCCATGCAGGGGTAGTTGGAACTAGATGATCTTAAGGTCCATTCCAACCCAACTCAAACAATTTCATGACTCTATGTCATGAAGGTAATATAAAGCCAAATCAGACAGTTTTCATTCTGTGAAAGCACCCCTTGACTGCACTGTCTTGCTGCCATAGCCTTTACTACTATCAGACCTTTTGTTTCACATTTGGTATGTAACCACATTAACACATCACTTAATCTTGGTAAACATTTCCAGGATTACTGAAGATATGTAGGCATCCATAGCTAAGGCCAAATTTTCTTCTATAAAATCCAAATACTTATCATAACAAAAGGAAAAACAAAATCACCAAATTCCACACATCAAAGTGAAGCACAACTTCATCAACCCTTGCTTTCCAAAAAGCTTGTGAAACATTGGCAAAAATCAAGACTGACGTTGCCATGAAAATAAGAGTCAGACACCTTGAATTGCCAATGTTCTAGATTATTAACGAAACAATGACAGCAAAAGTGTTTACTGAATCTGAGAAGCTCCTGTTCTACTGATCTTCCTACTACACAGGGACAGCAGCCTTCAAACTTCTTGTGTTCAATGGAAGAACACATTTCACATTCTGCACAAAATGTAAGCTTTCAAATATCCTACAATACTATCTAAAAGGTCAAGTGAAAGAAATGCAATAAATTATTGAGATAACAAATCACCAACTTTCACAAAAAATTATTAGTTTTCTAAAATCCTGCAAATACCACCTCAAACAGGATGATCTTTTGGAAAATAAGCAACTTGGTAACTTTTCCTCTGGGACTTGAGAAGGTGAAGTATTCATTAATATTCTCTCTCTACTGTAAATTACAGGAGAGGGATACAGTGGATTAGTATTTTCCAAAAAACATCCCTGAAAAATCCCCCTGTCAACACAAACCTTGACAACCTGACATTTGAAGAGTTTTTAAATAGTTAATTTTAACACATAGGTACAACTCACAAGCAGCTACATTTCTGTGTCAGGATCCACAACTGCCTGAGTCTTGTTATCTCCAACACCAAACCTGACCTACAAAGGTACAACTACGTAACACAAAATGTGCTGCTGTTGGTTTGGTTTTTTTTGTGTGTGTGTTTTGTTTGTTTTTCTTTTGTTTTGTTATTTGGTTGAGTTTTGGTTGTTGTTGTTTATTTTGCATGTGCAGGTTTGGTGTTTTGAAAGAGATGGAAAACCTTCTAAACACTGTGAGGTTTTTTTCTGGTGGAATGCACTCTCAAGCTATGGGATAATTCTACTAAAGTCCTACCACCTAACATGGAAGAAGAAACAATATATTATTTGGGGTAAGGAAAGAACAGTATAGAATCATTCACCAAGTAGGAGGAGGAACATTCTTTTCATCCTTTGTTCCAGGTTATCAAGTCTTCTCTCACCATTCATCAGTAGCCCACACCATGAGAGTTCCAGCAAGCCCTCCAGCCTCTAAGCTGTGTGGGTTTCAGACAGCAAAGAATGGTTGGTCATTTTTTTCTTTTTTAAAGAGAACATTTTTGAAACTCTTCCAGTGAATTTTTTCAAGTCTAGTTCTTTGACTTTTCAAGCCAATGTTCTTTAATGATTTTTTTTTAGATTTTAATATTTAATCATTTTTTAATAATGCTTGGCCAGCATCAATAACTGGAATAGCTGTTGGCATTATAAAAAAAAAGTCACAGAAAGATCCTTTCTTTTGTCGGCCCATGGTCATATTTAAGCAAACAGTAAAACAATAAATAAAATCCCCTTGGACTCAGTGACAAAATCACAGACTGGAATCTGAATTTCATTGTGAATGTTTCATAAGTGAGATTAAAGTCTTCAATTCCAGATTTCAGTTGTGCTAAAATACTCAAGTAATCTTTACTCTACACATGTGGAAAGAATGTAAGAATGTTGCCATTACAGGGGTTTGCTTTAGCACACTACAGAGACTACTATGAATAAATGTATTTTCTCTCAGGAATTTAGTTGGGAAAAACAAGAAAGCTCCATGAGCAATTGGATGGAAGTAAGCAAACATTTAATTGACCTGCTAGTTAGGATTTTGTGTTTGAATGCTTTGTTTATCCATTTTTACCCATCTTTCCTTTAACTTTGGGTACATCTTCCAAAAAAAAACCAAAACAAACCCTACACACTCTTGGGGAAGTCTGACTGCACATAAACCTCTGGGTGGGGAAGTGAAACTTCCACTTCTTCATTATTCCATAGTCTTGCTTAAGAGTTCAACCCAGGACAGGCTAAAATTTATATGAAATTATTCTTAGAGTGCAAAATTCTGTCAGTTTTGCTTGTGTTGTTCAATGCACCGTGACCCTATTCGGAGACTGACCAAGCACCCCTTGAGAACTGCAGAAAACTTTTCTCAGCTAATGTACAGCCCCACTCATCAGTGCACGGTTCACTCTAAAAGTGGAAGAACAAGGAACTGTTGTTCCCATTACCTTGAATAGTGCTACACAAATAAAATCAGAAAAACTCACAGTTAAAATAAATATTGCAAGAAAATTATGATAGTGTAATATTTGTCACTCAGAAGTCTAAAACTATATATCATAAAGTAGAATGATTATGCCACTGTAACATAAACACAGTTGCATATTTCAAGGACCTATTTTTCATTACATTGTGAGCATGAACTCCCATTGCCATAGACTGGGTTATACATGCATTTTGACCAAAGGGATACCCTGTTATCTTCTGTACCACTGTTCAAAAACTCCATGCTACTGTCAGCAGCTAAAAGGAGTCTTCACACCTTTGTACTGGTGACAGCAGAGCCACGTGAAGTGCCATACCAAGAAACAGAGATGTAACTGGACAGATAACAGTATTGCTCTCTTCACCAGCAATTAATCGAATAATTTCCCTGCTTAAAATCAAAACTACTACTTAGATTTTTATTAATATATAGAACATTTGTAATTTACATATTTAGAAAGTCCACCCTTTCTAGGTGGATGATGATGATACATAACTGTGCCTACATGACAAGGTGGCACTAATGAAAATTATTAAAATTAATCCTAAAGCAATGCCATAGTCGCTGCAATATTTTATTGTAAAATTTCCATTCCTCTTATAAAGACACCCTGCAGGAAGTGATGAGGTCTGGAAATGCACCTCTGGCTATGGTAGCTAGTTTTAACCCTTTCAGTTGCGTTAAGAACTTAGATGCGGTACCCCTTGCATTACTCAGATTCACACTTCGATTCCCAGCTAACTCCTAAAACAAAACTATGCAAAAGTCTACCTTCAAGATTAAATCATAGAAACTTTTGAAATTATCATGACCGCAGGGTAGTTAAAGATAGGTTAAAAGCTAATATATCTTCCAGACTTTATTTTTTGGGGGGGGTCATAAGATCTTTTTGGGTGACTGTGACACACACAGAGCCTCTCATCTTCCTGCAGTTTCTGGATATAAACTCAATAGTTTCCCAGGATAACTCCTGTCCTCCAACAGGCAAGTCAGAAACCTCTCCTAAAACATTTGATCTTAATTAACTATTTCTCAATACATTTCCATTCCTATTGGTGCTTGGTAAAATGAGGAAGCAATATAAAGGAAGACTGAGAAAAGCTGCCATGAACAGATCTGAGAAACATTAAGCAGTGTCATCAAACACCAAATATTAGTGAGCCTTCTTATCTTCAAGACAGTAGAGGATAGGCAACAAAAAATCATCCTTCCAGAATGCATTAAAATATTGGTACTAAAAAGACCCCATAATGAAATGCATACTGCTCTTAAAACCTGTATGACAGCCGGTATGTGCACATCTGCAAAAATTCCAGAGCAAAGAAGTTGTAAAAACAGCACAGTGACTTAAACATCTTTGGAACAGATCTGGAACACCACATGATATTTAATATGACTTCATAATACCTCAACATTATAAAAAATCTATAGAAATAAGAGTCTCTACAGCATATTTATGATCTTCTAGTTTTGACTAGCTCTGTAGTCCTGGACTAGTTTTCCCTGCTGAATCTACATACCACTATAGCAGAAGGATCCTACACCACTGGATGCCTTTGAGAAAAATGAAAATCCCTAACACAGAAATGAATGAGAAACTTAGAATATCTTGAACATTTCAGAAGGGTATCATTAAGAATACACCAATAATGGAAATAGTTTGCTTTTGAAAGTACTATCCCAGGAGGTGAATTGGCTCCAAGAGCAGTAGGAAACTGCAACACCCTGGCTAAATTTTTTCTTTTTCTCCCCCTCCTTCCACAACAGTAGAGGTTACAAGGATGTCCTGTATGTCCTATCCTGTAGGGCAATGTACCAGTGTGGAATAGGGACTCTGTAGAAATAAAAATTTCAAATCAAGTAACCTGAACCAAGACATGACTGGGGCAAGCCCAACACTTCAACTCGAAGCAATACAGCTACTCTCAGCACACCAGCAAAAAGATTCCACCAGGATTTTCACTGTCTCCGAATGCTCCTTTGAGAGTTAGATAAAAACCTGTGCATTTTCTCCGAGACTTCACATCACCCCAAAGGAATGCTGTTGACACCTCATCTCATAGCATGGAGTGCCAGATATTTTACAATCTGTCCATTCTTCTGAAGCTGTTTGTGATCACAATCCTATATTCAATTGGAAATTCAATTTCCATCCCTAGAGCTAAAACCTCAAATCAAGTGATAAAAAAAACAAACCCCACTGCTTCAAGAATATTGTCACAAGTGGCTTGCTCAGAGCAGGGATTCAGTGCTACTTGTCAAGACAACAAATTGCAAACCCACCTTCAGAACAAAATACTAACAAAGGGCTACTGCAGAACGACCTCTGCAGGCAGACACTTGTTTTTAAGACTTAAATTCAGGAATAATTACTCCTCTTAAATGTAACATACCTAGGAAAGGGAAAAACATCCAGGAAATACAAAAGCCTACCTCGATGGGACATGGGTGGATAACACATCATGGTCATCCTCCCCGTAACATGCACAAAGAGGAGCCATGAAGCACAAGGTATCTTTTGTACTATTGCCAGCTTCATCACCTTCCCCCAAGACCTTAACAGAGTGTTTGGTAATTCTTCCCTTTCCATGAGGGACACCCACAATTAGTTTTATGTGGACCTCCAATAGACTCTCAATAGTGATCTGCTGCTTTTAGCTCCTCTCAATTTACTATCTCCCATGGTTGGTACAGGAGAGCCACACCGCCAGGCTTCATGGACTGGGTCAGCACACAATTTATTTAAATCTGGTTAACATATAAGAAATGGTTTTATCACTACACCCTGTGCATTAACAAAGTAAAAAAAGCACACCACATGAATGTTCGAAGTATCACCAAAAAGCTGAAGTCTCCCAAAATTAAAGAGACTGCAGTTTTGCTATTAAAGTAAAAAAACAAACCTCCAGTAAACATGATTTTGCCTCATCTTGTAAAAGGTTGTTGTCAAGGATGGAAAATAGCAGGAAACAAAGCTTTTTAGGATCCTGAGGGCATCCATGTGTTGCTCTAAATCCTGTTTCTAGTGAAAGGAGACACCTACTTTTCCATAGCACACACAGTTCCCCTATGGGCCATGAATAATCTGCTGCACTTCAGCAGTGGTTTTCATCCTGAATCCAGCAGTAATCCAATTTAAAATACAGAATGGATTTTCCAAGGTAATAAATTATAGCTATTATTAACATAACATTTTTGGACAAATTTTTCTTTAAAAAATTAGAGTTTTCTAAACACCTGGATAGTTGGTCAGTGCTATTATTTTGACATTATACTATTCAAGCTGAAATCCAACTCAGAAAAAGGGCAACATAATATAACACATTAGAAAGACTGTTTACCTTTGATATGTTCACATTGTTATATGTTGAATCAAACACGTAAGAAACAGCTGGGAAGCAAAAAACATTGGTGGAAAGATAAACCACATCACACGTTTAGTGCTGGCACATTAAGGTATTTCCCAAGTCCAGAATCCCAAGGCTAGAAGAAATATGATTAAGGACTTTCTCTGCTTAGGCTTTTAAATCAAGTGATCCTGTTCATGTTTTTTATGCATGCTATACTGAACAAAACCCAATAACCCTCAGTTAGCTAAAGATGCCTTTGCTTTCTTGCTCTCCTTCTAGCCTGAGGAATACTGTAATCTTTGCTGTGAAAGCATTTAAAAGACACAGTATTAGACACATAAAAATAGATGCACCTAATATAAGGCAATGACAGCAAGAAGCTACCTCATCCTTATGATCACATTAAAATAAAACATGTTTCCAGGCACCTGAAGTGTAAACTAGTGAAACTAAGAAATGCAGTTTAAAAAAAAAAAATTACTGCTGATTTTCTAATTAGCATTAGTCTAGCAACTGTCACTAATTATCCTAGATTAGGGATTACAGTTCTGCTCCAAGTTTATGCAGCATCTACAACAGAAGTCTAGTGCTTGAACAGTAAACCTGGAAAACAACCTTGAGCTGACATTGGACTGTCCTGGTGAGTGGTTCATCTTCAAGGGCCACTTGCCACATCAGATTTGGGGTAAGGCCTTTTATAGCTGTAGCTCAGGGCTTCAAGTGAAACAGGTTTAAAAAAATTACCTGAAAACTCAATCAGCAGCCCAGAGCTCTTTTGAAGATTTTCCACAAATGTATCTTTATTTATGAAAAAAATACTTTTTTTGTTAAGCTTTTTAGAAAGTCTGTTTGATGGGTTGTTTTAGTATAATTTTACATGGGCACATTCATTTCAGCAGCACAGAACAGATAATGAAAATAATTCAGTATCATTGCCTTTCCAGCTGTAGTTCTAGCTGAAATATTAAGCTATCATGTAACAAGCGGCAGCGCTCCAGGCAGGGGAAAAAAAAATGTTTTGCACCTGTTTATAAATGTATTTAGTCATTATTCATCTCTACCTTGACTCTACATCTGATGAAACACGTTCATGCCACACTTACTTTTATGACTGCTCTAAAGCCTTTTACAGTCAAGCTGAAATCTTTACTTTCAAAATGACAGGGAACCCCAAAGGCATTTGCCATTTTGTTTTCCTGCATCAGTCCAATCTCCTGTGATTTAAAGAAAACCCTACATGCGTTCTTTCAACATTTCCTTGAAGATCTTTGAAGCTACCCATATGCCAACCCATGCCAAAAGTACTTCCCTCAGGTTTCCTACAGAAACCTCATCACTGGAGATGATCAGTTGCTACTGATCTTACTCCCAGCTTCATTAACTTACACAAGCATCCTTTCAAGTGTGGAGACAAACAGCAGTTTTATTTATACCCTCACTAGTCCCTCTTCCATGTTTTACTACTGCAGTTGCTCTAGGAGTTTGCATCAGGCTTGAATGATTTTGAAAGAGTTACACAACTGGGGAATTGAAATGAAAAGCACAAACCAAACATGATGACAATATTTAGTTATTTTGGAGCCATAATACGATGTAAGAAACTACTGGGAAAATTTAAAACTAATATAGTTTCTTTGCTGAAGTTAGTCCAAGATACTGACATCACTGCTAAAACAAAAAAAATATAGGAGGTTATTCAAGGAGCAAATAAGGAAAATGCATTAATTTCACCATACAAAGGCTCTGGTTCATTTCAGTCACCATTTACCAGCTATAGTCAATGTCAGTCTGTCTCCTGCTCTTAAGGAATGTTATAAAAAAATTATATTTATGAAGAATAGAGCTTGAAAATGGTTTTTCCCCATACAGATCTGTGTAAGATGCGTACTTGCTACAAGCCTGCAATAATTATTGTTTTTTTAATGCATTACTTTAGGAGTAACTGTACCTTGTTTGCCTTCCTTATTGCTTTAAAGGTAGCAGAGCCTTAACTGCACTTCAGCAGACTTGGTTGTTTGGGCTTTTTTGCAACCTAGGCTTCAGAGTTTTGAATATGTATTTCTTTAGCTAATTGGGATGGGTACGGTGTGATAATGAGGATCATTGCAACTATACTCACATTTACTTTGAAGCTATGTGCATATTTCAGCATAAATGAAATTTATTCCCTAATAATTGCCCACACAGACTCTCAGCTGTGTGATTCAAAGGTATTCTATGTTGATCTCCAAGACAGGAAAGTGCTTCTATTTGAAGAGCAAGGACACCAAATTACCAATCCTTCTACAACTTTGCAGTAACAGGTAAAGGAAATTAATGCACGAATATAACTCTAAACAGTAATACCTGGAATAAACAAGAACTGCTGTAGTTCCTAAGGAAGTAGCAGGGACTGTGTAAGCCTCAGAGGACCAGGGCTTTAATATGTTCCTTGTTATTTGATAGCTAGTCTTAATATAGTTAGAAGAGCCTGAATCAGATGAAAGCTGACTTTATCAAGTCAGGATTGACAAAAGCTGTTACTTTTATGGAACAAGCACAAAGACACTGAGGGTATGAATAAGGTCTAGGAAATAATGGAAACTGTTCACTTCACTCTAACACTGACTTACAAAAACCTTTTTACACGGAGAGCGTGGTTGAGAATAAAACATGGGCTTTGAAAGGAAAAACAGAAGATAAATCCTTTGGTTACGTGGAAAGTCTAAAACTGCCTTTACAGAAAGTTAAAGACATACCTAAATCTTTCTACAACATTGGATATAAGAGATTTCTCCACAAGATCATTCCTGTATCATCTCTTCCAGATGAAGCAATAGCCATAGAGAGAGCTATATTAATTTGAAATTCCCAGTACTGAGTAGCTGTTTTCTCAGTTTGGGTCCAATGACACAACAGACACGTGAGGGTTCTTGAAAGCTCCCAGCCTCCGATGGAGCTGTGGCTTCCCAGAGGACCATCATCAGGGGCACAGAATAGCACATCACTGAAGCATCTGGAAAAGATATGGACAGCTGGGACTCTAGTCCTATACCTATACTGGTCAGAAGGGGAAAAAAACAAAACCAAAATAAAACCACAATAAAAATGAAATGGGCTGAATGGAAGATGACAAGCCATTCAGGGAACATTTCCTTGAGATGGTCTATGGGACAGAGACAAGAGAGATAACAGCAGTGCTAGAAAGTGATTTGTTACCAGAATAACCCATGAAGACAAGATCAGGACCATTAAGGAGGTGGTCAGACCTGAGAGCAAGGCAGCCCATAACGTTCTTCCAAGCAGGGAATGTGAAATATTGTGAAACTGGGTTGGAAGAGACGGTGTTATGGTTGAAGCTACTTATCTTTAGTTCTTCAGATATAAAGTTGAAGAGGGCACCCACAGGGTAGGTGATGGCAGCATTGTTTGAAATAATCAAGCCCTCCATCTCTAGGGCTCGCACAAAAAATGACATTAGTACATAAACTAACACAAGAAATTTCGTATTTCCAGAATGAAGTGTGCATTGTTATACATTTATATATAGCTTCTCTGCGTATTTTTCACTTACTGCAAGTTACATCTTCTGCTTTAGGTGTCCAAGGGCACCACAACACACTCCATTAGTCACACAGACTTTCCACATTGTCTTGAGGACATACATGAGCTGGAAGCTCAAGCAGATGCAAAGAACAAGGCGGTATCATCCTTTAAATACACACCTCAACAAACCATTGCTGTGTTTCAGGAAAAAAACCAAAAGCATATTTCAGTAACAGAGTGATTTACCACACTTCCACAACCTGAGCTACGGCAGAATGGATAATTGACGCATCTGAGAGGAGCAAATGGAGGCTAAGTTCCATTTTATTGATGCCTTTGTACAAAAAAAATATTTGAGGGTAAATGTAGGACTTTGGGTCATCAGTTAAGAAAAAACATAGATACTCTACTGGAGATAAAGGTCTAGAATAACTAGTAGGCAAACTTTACTTGATACCACTATGTTTGTGATGAGGTCTGAAGAGCATGACTTCTGAGACAAAGCAAAAGTAGAGGTTTTAAGGGAAACAACAAAGGCAATTTAAATATGAGAACATTTTGAGGAATTCACATATACAGCTCATCATCTTTATAACTACTTAAAAGGAAGAAAAAACAATTTCAGATCTGACACAATGTGATATTAATAGTGTGAGAACCAGTTACAGGTGTCTACTTTTGGTCCTGAGCACACGCAAGCAACATTGCTGCAGCTGACACCCCTCCACCAGTCATATGCTTCATTTGATATCACCGATTGACGCTGGACTGGCAAAGAGGGGGGAAAAAAGCCTCCCAGACTCGTGCTCCGCTGTGCATCAATCAGCAGGAGAGCCAGGAGAGCTGCAGCAAGGAGAGGGAGCCTGGGGGCTCAGCCATGTGAGAGGCCCTGGCCAAGCTGCTGCTCCCACTACTGCAGTTGAGGGCTCGTGGCCACCGCTTGCCCTCGGTGGGAAGTTAACATGACAGAGTGGGAAGAAACAGGGATGTTTTGCATCATGCTCTTACTTGTGCTGCCAGCAACGGCCAAAACAGATTAGTCGGTGTCCAAATTCATGAGCACGTGCTTCAGAGCCAGCTTCCCAGTTGTTCTCCATTTATCTACCCCCTCATCTCCTCCTAAGAGAGCATTAACTGTTTCAAAACTTGAGTAAGTCACCCTCAAATTATTTATCTCAATTTCAGATACAGTGAGTATTCCTGGTGTGGCTGGTTTTCCCAAGAGCATAAGGAAATTTTTGCATAGACAGCCACCTGTCTCCACAACCAGGTTAACAAAATAATTGTAAAAAACCCCTGAATTTAGAGTACCCACTAAAGACAAACTCCCATAATGATGATGAATTTTTTGAGTATGTACAGATACTGCTCCAGTTTCACATCAATAATAATCTGCTCTTCTGGATAGACTATGCAACCTCCTGTATATGAGGATCCTGAGGCCCTGAGAAAAATTGCTTTAATGTATTTTGGGAAGTTTTTTAAGTACGTTTCCCACCTTGACTAGAACACTAGTACTGAAAATCATTTTTCCCCCAGAAAAAGCTAAATGCAAATCCACTTGACTGAATTTTAGTACATATTTTGGAATATTTAATTATCAAGACTGTGTCTTAATTTTACACAACCACAGAAAGGATTTTTAAGCCTGGAATGTTAAACAGACACATTGAGGAAGAAAAAAAAATAGTATCAGTGAGGAAAAAGAAATATAAGAAATAGGTAGGAAACTGTGGAATAGAAAAGACAATCTTTTCTTTCAACCTTAAATATGAAAGTTTCTTCTGAGTCCTATGAAACTGAATTTATAGTGCAACAAAAAGGCATTTCTAACTAAATTTAAATTGTTCTTGAGAGCAGTGAGTGCTAGGGGGAAAAGAAGCTGTAGATGTGGATTAAAAAAAAACAACACACTATAGCAGACAGTTGTGGGTGATGAAAAAGAAAGACAGTGAACAAGCCATGCATGAGAAGAAAAGAGCACATTTCTCCTTTCAAGAGAGAGGATGCAAGCAGCAGAAAAACAATGAAGGAGAGAATTTAATGGAGAAGAATGAGCCTGATACTGGGAGTGTGGGAGGTGTGAAACACAGCACAGACTATTTGCTGGAAGAGCAGAAAATCAGAATGAAAAATAATTAAAAAGATAGATATATTTAATAGTGGTCTTTAACAATAATTTCAGAAAAATGAAATTTGATAAATTAATGGAAAACAGATGCTTAAAAAGTTACAACAATGTCAGGTTAAAAAAAAAGAAGATACAAATACAAGCTAGAGAGATCAGAGACACACAGAATTATGGGGTATGCATCTCCAAGATATCTAGCTATGAATCATTTTCATTTAAATAAATCCTTTGTTGACTTATTCTATCAGAATACCTTTACCTAAAAGTACTATTTGATAAAATTAATGTTCCTATAGTGTTAAAATACATGGGTTTTTTTCCCCGGCATGGAAGTTTCCAGGAATTTGTTTCTCAACTTGGTAACAGAAGCTAGTACAAAACATAAAATCCTGCTGATTTGCCAGAGCTCAAACAAATAATATAAACTGTTTAGGATGTTTAGAAGACATCAGTGCATGTGAGACTTGATGGCAAGACAGTGTACATTGCCTCTTAGGAGACAATCAGTATGAATAATGCTATATTTACTTACACATAAGTTAATTAAAAAAAAGACCCCACATTTCCTTCTGTAAGAGAATTACGGAACCACATGTATTTTTATACTCCACTGGTAATGCTACCTAAAAATGATCATAAGCAAAAAACTTCACAGCACAGCCACATTTTATGCAAATATTTGCTATTTTGTTATTACAATTTTAAAAGTACATTCTTAAAGTTTACAGTACTACAACCATACAAATGGCTTATTTCAGTACTAAACAGCAAACTGGTTTAAAATAAGGAGATGCCTGAATTGATGATAGGCAAGAGAACTAAGCTGAAATCCATCAAAGCCTTACTGAGTGTGATGGTATAGGTTTAACTCAGTAACATCTGGCTATGTAGTTAGTATAGGCTCCTTTCTAAGCAATAAGCAGCACAGCACATTGAGCCAAATTTGGTGTCAAATTTTTCAATAAATTTATTTCAGCTTTCATCAGAGGGCAAAGAGAAAGAAATGTTATGCTCACAATAGTGCAACACATAGTTCACAATAGTAAAACACAATGAAAGGCCTTGCAAGGACGTTTTAAGCTTCAAGCTTGCAGAATTATTGTATTATAATAGACAGATTTTATTTTTTTTTTTTTCCACATAGGGTTTTTTCATTGTTGATGGGTTGGTTTTGCTTTTTTTTAACCATCTTCAGAAGCACCAGACAGTGACTGTCCAATGCAGGGGTCAAGACACTTGGAGATCTGCAGTGACTTGAAAAGTAATGCTAAGAGTCCCCTCAGGAGCTCAGGTAGTGCATTATACTCACTTGCATAGGGTCATATATTGATGTTTTCCATCTGGGACTGGAAATAAATTCCTTAAGCCACTGGACAAGTCACCTGCAAAACTTTCAACTTTCCCTGCAGTAGCAGTTCCCTTGTTTACCTGCATGGCAAGCAGTTCACTTGCTTAGACCACCTTGAAGGATCTCACATTATGGCATAGATGAGCAGTCATCAAATATTTAGGCTTGACACTAATACCAAGTGAAATGCAATGGTCTGTCACACACAGCAGACCAGACTAAGTGATCTCGTGAAAATCAAGTTTAGTTCATTCAAGTTAGTGTTTCTACAAAGATTTCCTGTTTAGTAGTTAGGCTTAGTATGAGTCACACTAGAAGAAAAGAGAGAAACTTAACATTAAACTCAATATCAAGATGTCCCCCAGGATCACTTTACCCTATTTGTATTGCAGATACAGGATAGCTAATCCCACATTTAGAGAATATTTTAAGTCTCTATATTTGGCACAGAGATATTCCCTTACTATCTAACTCCATAGCTGTTTACAGGCAACATTAATATTTACAAGTAATTTTTTCTACTTCCAATTAGTGTGCAATATCTTTAATAAAAATCATAGTGTTTTCATAATAAAAGGCATTTATAGAATAAGTGGTAGAAAAAGAGCAACTTTCAGGGCACGAGTGTTCAGATGTTGCTCTTAAGGTTAAAACAGAATTCCTAAGCAGAGGAACTTCATATATATGTGTGCATGTATACATATACACACACATCAATATGTCCATCAATTGAAAAGCAAATCACATTAGCCTTACTAAATAGTTCATGTTCTTCTAATCTTTTACTGAATCCTTTACAAAGCCTTCCTGTATTTTCAGTAGGGTCTGCTACTTCTTCTGTCTAAAAATCCCTGAGAAGAAGCTCAACTAGGAAGGAGAACAGTTGTTGATCCTGTTTTGTCCCAGGCCTGTTGCACACAGTTCACATGCATTCAAGGCTCAGATTAACCTAGTCCATTCTAAGCAGCAGATAATTAAAAAAAAATAAAAATAAGCATCATAAATTACATTTAGTCCAAAAGGCTCTTAAAATGCTTTATGGGCTCTACACACAGATCACTCCATCAGTCACCGAAAGCAAGTACGTCTGGGATGAAATGCAACAACTGTTCCAGAGGGCGCGGCCGAGGAGAGGAAGTGAGGAATACCAGCACATCGAATTGCAATTGCAGGGGGAATTTAGGTAGGAAGAATGTAATTACCCTGTTTGGAGCCTGGCCAGACCACGGGGGTTAACGTCTTATAAAGAGCCCTATGAGAATTTTAACAACCCCTAGTGCTCAGGACCTTTAATTTATATGAGCCCTCAGGAGCAAGGCTAACAGCAGTTTCATATGCTGCTACAGGAAGAGGGGGAAAAAAACAACCTCTAGCTGTTCCCTGTGGTTTCTACCTAACTACATAGCAGATTAATACCACTTAGCCTGCAATATCTGATGAAAATGCAGCAGAAGGCAACGTGATTGAAAGCTGCACCAAGTCAGAGCAATTCTTACTGATCCCTCAAAAGTCGTACAGAAGGGAAATGTTTCCTACTCCAGTGACTCCTCATAAAGAAAGCATTCAGGATCAACTCAGCACTTGCAACAATAAATGCCATAAAGATCCACAGATATGAAGATAGCATATGAAATACTTATTCCCTCTCCCAGAGAAACCGCTGAGAAAGAGCAAGAAACTAAGGCATGTATACACATATGAAAGACACTGAAGTAAGCAATTGTCACTAATTACACTTATTAATTTATCTTCTGTTAGATGTGTGTGCATTTTCATTCTTTTTGCTCAAGACTGTAAGTTAAAGGCAACAATGAAAGTAAGAAAGATGAGCAGGTAGAGAGAAATATAAGCATGTGGCTCACCATACTTTTTTCCACTGTCACCTTCAAGCAATTAAAAAAAAAAATTAGACAAGCTTCCAAGTTTCCTTCCTCCAAAATAAAATATCAAGCTAGGCTATACTGGAGCATACCTTTTCACTCTCATTGAACCAAAAGCTTTTGGAGCAAATTCCAAGAGACTGCCAAATACTCTTTGAAATTATTTACATTAGGTATTCATACCCCATAGAAGTATCTGATTTCAACTATGTTACACAAAATTTAGAGCCATTTAACTTCTTTGCCATAGTCTAATGTAATATCTGCACTGCAGTTATTTTAGTTCATTGTTTTTAAATTTATGAAAGTCCATAGGGGTGAATTTTATTCTCCATTGGCTAATTCATTTTGTTCACATCAGACATACATAAAACTATCAAGGTATTTTGTGTGTTTTTCTTTTAAAGACCCATATTCATTCTTTCTTATAACCAGAATTACTCATTAGGAAGCAAGAAACTGTGCAAGAAGAAACAATGAAGGCCAAGTGGAGGACTCTAGGTTGTAAATACTCTTTGGCTGCAGCAGAGATGCTGTATATCACATGGACAATGCTACTGCTGCAGGAGCTTTGTGATTTATGCTAATGAGAAAAGCCACCTTGTCGAACAGAAAACAAAGGACAGAACGGTTCAGTGCTGATGCAGATTTCGAACATTAGGTTTAAGTTTCACAGGAAATACCGAAGACCAGTGGTTACAGGAATCTCACCACACTAGTACATATCTGGGAGTCTTCACTGGGGAGATGTCAGTCAGAGGCACAAATCACTTAGAGTGATTTGTACCATGCAGTTTTATCCCATGTCTTAGCAGCCCTGCCACGTGCTCTGGTGAAGAGCAGATTCACAGAACAGTCCTCTAACTACAAAAACACCCCTGGAAAAGCACATCATTTGGGCTTTTAGGTAAGACCATCAGGCAAGAGTGCTCTGTCTCATTCCAGCTATAAGGAAGAAGTTATCTTGCTACAAGTTTATGTTTTACCAAGTCTCAGACTGGACTACTGTGATCCTCTCCTCCTACCCAAACGGTTCTGGCACATTTTTCAATGGTAAGCAAGTGTTTAGAAGTCTAATTTTTCACTGACTTTCAAGATTAAACTAACTTCTTTGAATATCTAAGAACTAGATTTTGAAAAGCATTTAGGTGTGTACAATGTTTTCTCACGAGCACATTCCTCATTGACTTCTGAACACTTAGGAGAACCACAGCACTGGTTAAGAAACTGTGTGCCCTTATTGCATTCAAAGATGATCAAAACCAACACTGCAAGGTTTTTGAAAGGCCATAAAAAGCAGAAATTCATACTTAATTAACTTAGAACTTGCTACAGAAGACACATACCCGCTCTGCTTGAAGGTCTGAGTTCATTCCACAGAAAGTGATGTAAATAGGTAGGTTACTTTTAGGGGATAACGTGTGTCTTTTTGACCATATAAACAATTGGTCTAGGGTTACAAACTCATTTCTCACTCTCATCTGCTAAGTGGAAGTCATGTCAAGTTGTTGGCAAATAAAAGCCAGCAGCAGTGACTTGAGAAGTGGATTTATTCCCTTATAACAATCACACTGTGCAAATTATCATGTCCATCAGTTCATCTTATGCTTTCACTTTTTGCTTGACTAAACAGCAAAACAGTCCATGATGCAAATTTTGTTTTCATGATTACTAGAACTCTCCTCCTCCCTCCAACACCTGCAAGGAGGACACCTGTGCTCATGTGTATTGTTTTCAAGCTATTAATGCATCACCTGAATATAGAAAATGCTACATTAGAAAAAACACAAAAACCTCTATGCAGACAACTCCAGGTTGGATTTAGGAGGAGATCAAATCAGGCTCTCATGTTGAAGACAGCTAGTAAGTGTCCCTATGATCATGAAATGGATCATTAACATAAAACTGCTTAGAAAATGTAGCCAAACTCATTCGGGCTGAAGAGGCTTAAAATGCAGAAATATCTATGCTACTGAAACATAAATAAAATATTTTTCAAACAAACAAAAGCACTTTTGTGCTTTGCAGGATCAGCACTGTTACTTTATAGCAAGACCATGGCACACCAAGGACTCTGTATTTCTGTAAATCATAAAGATGCAGTGCACTCTGTCATGTGTGCACAATGAACAACATGGACAACTTAATCTAGCTATTTGCTATGACATTAAAAAACAAACAAGCCTATGGGTCTAAGGTTTAATACAAGGTGGGGGGAAGTGGGGGGGAAAGGGGGACTGTATTTTCTCAATTGGTTAAAGTGAACAAAAGTGGCCATGTATCTTAACACCTGGGAAAAGTCAGGGCATGCACAGCTGGCTGCGAGCTGGTCACACATTCCTGAGGTTACAATTACGAGCAGTGTTCTCAAACCAGGCTCATTGACAAGCAGTTGCAGGTGGCCAAAACGCTTATGTATGGAAATAGCTTTACTCAGCAAAATCTTAGAAAAATAACGTATCAATAGGAACACTTGTATATGCAGATATAGCACTTTCTCAGTGATGTTTTCTTCAGTTAGCCCCCAGGTCATGTCATATAAACTGAAAACAGGAAATATTTTGTGTTGCACATCATATATATATCATTTGGTACCAGAGTATCATTTTCCCCAACAAGTAGACTTGCAATGTAGTTAAAGTGAGGAAACACTATCGGCGTGTTAGGTTCTGTTCCCAGCTTTGCCAACAGCCAGCTAATGTGGCCAGCCCTCATCTCAATATGCTGGTTTAATGAGGGGACAAATGGGCATGATAATACTCTCATTTGTGTATACAACTTAATGTTTCTGACACTTGGATGAACAGCAAAGAACACTGTTAAGTATCATTTTATAATCTCTGTAACACAAAAAAATGCACGCATGTTTTCTCTCTTCTGTAATGACATTTAAAAATACATCTACCTGAAAACCTCTCTGATGTTTACTGAAACAATCAAAATTCAAACATGGTAAAAACTGAAAAATGTCCTGTTTAAATACAAGAACATAAAATGAAGTGTTTAGTTATTTGCAGTCCCTACAAGATACTTCTTCAGGCAGGTGATGGGGTGATCATGTGATCGGGTGTCACTTTTTTGTGATGCTGAAAATATGGACACTTAATACAGGAGAAAGGAAAGAAGTTGTTAAAGATTTAAAATACAGGAGGAAAAAGATATTTAAGTGCAACCCAAAAATATAGCTTCAATTTTTTCAAATTGTTTGGCAAAAATTGATACCAGAAACGCTACAGGAAAAATTATCAGAGTTCACACCAAGACTGCCACAGCCAGCAGCAGGGCAGAAACATCAACTGAAATCTAATTAGGGGACTGAGGTGTGCACCACTAAATGGACCTTCATTTCATAAGAAAAAAAACTACTATATTTTCCAGAACAAAATATGCGAAAATTTACATCCAGGTATGAATGCAAACATTTCATTTTCAAAATTTTCTCAGTAAAAAGCACAGTAGAACAACAAATATACAAGAGTATTGCTCATGCCTGCTACCCCCTGAGCAAGAGCTCTGTTGCTGTGATTAGTACAGACCAACAGATGACCATCTTTATGCACACGATCAGCAAGACCAAAAGGTCACCATGGTGTTAATTGCTATAAAACTTGTATCTTTCAACAGACTCTTCATGTTTTCCAGATATGACATATATCTTAAAGTAAAAAAAAACAACAAATTAGATTACAAGCCACTCAGTATAAACTCCTAGTAATATTTTGACCCAAAACAGCCCCAAGTAGAAAAGACTAGTCCAGAACTTCTGGCTTTCCATTTTACTGGGCCTTACATTGCAATCCTGGAAACAGAAACTTTCTTTATGAAGATTAGGGAATTTTGCCACAGTAAAGAGTGCAAGGCCAGACTTCTTGTACAGCAATAATCATAACACTCTCTTAAAACTATTAAAGTTTGCACACAACACTTTAACATGTTATCAAAATGATTCGTAAACAAAATACTAAATGTGATTCCCAATTTTGTAGGTTAGTATTAATGAATATGCCAAAGCCTTTTGAAAGAGAATTAGCTGAGAGGTAAATTTGAATTCGCATACTCCCTTCTGTATATTCAGCTTTTCAAATATAATTTTATTCAGCTTGTAACTACCAGCACAAATGCTGATTCTAAATATATCTGCTGAACTCTAAATGACTTCTGTTTATAGAAATAGGACACAACAAGCTATTAAATCTTCCTTACAACAAACTGTGCTATGCCAAAATACTTGCTTCAGATTTTTAAGCTGGAGTTAAGACTTAGACTAACAACCAGAAGAAAACTGGTAAGATATTTATTATAGCTATGTATTTTATGATTTAAGTCTTTCCTTACCTGAAGACTTGGCATTAGTCTTACTAATTCTGTGTCCACACAGGTTAAAAAAAACCAACAACAACACAAAAAACTCTAGTGTTGTTTGAAACCTTCGTTACTATAAATCATTTAGAATTCGACACAACACTTTCTTGCTATACAACATCCAAATAAATCCAGAATAATCAGGATGCAATAATAATAAAAACCTGCATAACTTTCAGCAACTCAAAGAAGTATGGAGTCAGAAATCACAATCCTGAGGACAAAGCTTGTAATTAGGCAAGAATTAACTGCATCCACCCATTAACCATTAGGTTTCTGCTCATTATAGGAAAAATACAAAATTGGGAGCTGAGTTGCAGAGTTTGGGGTTCCCCCCCAATAATCTCTGCATCCAGGTCAAGGTTGAGCAAGCTGCTTCTCCAGTTTCTATAATCTAGAAGTGGTTGGTGTACTATAAAGTATTTTTAGGTTCTACAGTAAAGGTCAATAATAGTATAAAATACTACAATTCTAAAAGGCCAGTATCCATTTTATTACTGTTATTGATGCATAAACACTAAATTATTTGCATATGTAAACCAAAACAAAAATTTCAAACCTACACTACCTAAAGGAGCAGGCAGCATTTTCAGTTGCTCAAAGGTAATTTTAAATGAAGCACAAGAATTATGGCTCTCCTAAATGGCAAGAGGATCTGGGGCAAGCAGTTCTGAAAACAATGATTTTGAAATTGAAAGTGAAGCTTCCAGTAAAAGAATTAAGGAACTGGACTGTAATGGAGGCAGCTAACTTGTGGGAGATAACTACGAATTCCTCTGATGAGGGAACATTTTGTAGAACTACATGTATATAGTTTCACATGTCTCAGTAACTGTTAACAGGTTCTTGTTCTAAATTATACACATCTAAGCTGCCAGGAACATTAGGAATGTTAGCTGACTAAGTAACAGTCAAACTCTGCCCAGAGAGGCTGTGGAGTCCCCTTCTCTGGAGATATTAAAAACCTGCCTGGATGGAAAGCTGTGTAATGTGCTCTAAGTGATCCTGCTTTAGCAGGACTAGATGATCTCCAATGGTCTCTTGCAACTCCAAGGAATCTGTGAAACCCAACAGCATGTTGCTTTGAAACAACCTATTTATTACAAGTCAGTTTTGGCCAAGTCTGACAAGAACCATAATACAACGGTTTGAGTTGGAAGGGACCTTAAAGATCATCCAGTTCCAACACCCCTGTATGGACAGGGACACCTCTCAGTAGACCAGGTTGCTCCAAGCCCCATCCAACCTGTCCTTGAACACTTCCAGGGATGGGGCAGCCACAGCTTCCCTGGGCGACCTGTGCCAGTGTCTCACCAGCCTCACATGAAAGAATTTCCTCCTAATGTCTCACCTAAGTCTCTCTTCTTCCAGTTTTGAGCCATTACCTTTTGCCCTCTCACTACAAGCCCTTGTAAAAATTTCCTCCCCAGCTTTCCTGTGCCTAGATCCACTCCTCATAGCTGAAACCACTTGCCTTTCAATGACTACATTATATGAAATAAACTCAGATTATCTCCAAAAGAATCTTCGTTTCCATACTCTTGAAGTGAGATGACAGGACTCTTTGAAAGATACTTAAACACAAGGGGCTTCCTCTCTCCCTTTTTGTTTTTTAATTGAGAAAGTAAATTCTCTTACCTTTCATCAGGAACTGTCACTCTCAATTATCTAACATAAACAGTACCAGGCTAACAAGAACAAGGAAAGTCATTACCTCTTTGTTACTTTACCTCAACCTGGATAATTTTACCTAAGCTTTCTTGAAATCCTCCAAAAATAGGCTGTGCTGACATCAGAAATAAAGGAGAACTTTAGCTCTACCAATGCGATTTTATTACTGCAATGACCTGACAAGTGATCATTCATGCAAAAATGCTTCACACAGTGTTCCTCTACCAAAATGCTTGCTCCCTGTGAGTGTATTAATTTGAACAGGCATTTTAAGTGCTGAAGCAAAAAATACGGGAGATCTAAATTGTCTAAAAAATGTAATGATTCAATTAATGCTGAGCTACTCCATGCATGAATGAACAATTTGACCTGGACTTGAATACACTATTTTAATAACGCAGCTGCCCCATATTCACCCGTCTCTATATTTCCTGAAAACTAATCTGCCAAAAAAGTTATACAGTATTAATCTTCTGTGCTTCCGTTCTTGGAGTGCTGAGTTAGTAATGCTCCACAATCACGTTATTTCATTGAAGAGCCACATTTTTTTAGAATATTCACAGATGCTATAGTTGTAAAATTAAGACATGTATTTTCCAGTTGAAGAATTACTACTATCACCTAGGAGCATCTGAGTGGCAGGTACTAGTTTCTAGGAAACTTCAGGTCAGTTTAGGTACTCATTTTTAAATACCTGGTGTTTGTTGTTTTTCTTCTAGGTACACATGGCATTGCATCTGCAGTTTTCAGGTATTGTTTTCCAAGTGTCTGTGAGAACCATAGCTGTTCTGAATTTCAAATGCTTAGTAGCACAATACATTTGTTGTAAGACCTAAATAAAGTAGATTACCTAATATTAAAATTGACATAAAACAACAAATCCCATGCACAAAACAAGAACTATTCCTGCACCACCTGTCTGATACAATCCCAATATGCAGTGCTGAACTGAAGTGAACACTCTCTGGCAAAGCTTCACCTTTCACCAACCAACTTCATACGGAGTTCATATGGAAGTGCATTAGCCTGGGCCCTCAAGAGCAATGTTTTTCTCCCCTTGTAAAGACAGCTTGTTTCATTGCAGAGTGAAATTACAAATACAGACATAAACTTTGATCAAAACCAAACTCAAGATTGCTTTGGTTAAGTAATTCAGCCAAATGAAACAATAAAGAAAATTATTGATGTGCAGAGAGACTAGTGATGGGATGATGAAAGGCTACAATAACTTTGGATAAACATTTACAATTTCAGATGCAAAAGTGATGTAAAAAGTAAGAATTCTGGAACTGCAGATGACAGCAGCATTACAGTTAATATTTAATCATGCTATTGTGAGAATGTTCAGTAGTGGAAGACAGGATTAACATATTGCTTTAAAACATTCCATTACTTTCTGCATCTGTTTACTGATAATAAAAGAAACAGCTGTTCGAAATGTAACATTAACAGGTGTACACTGTTCATTTGAGATTTAAAAACAATAATTCTCCTCCATTTCCTCCCTTGCTATTTTGAAATGACATTACAAACACCCCTCCTATTAGCTTACACAATTAACTCCTAATTGTTTAACCTCTCTGCATGTCCACAAAATGTATACATGTGGAGTTAGCTTCCTTCTCATTTTGTGCAAAAGGCTCTGTTCCTCTGCAGTGCACATCCTGAACTAATGCACCAGATGTGTCCCATAAAATGGTTGGTCACACTATTCAGCAGCTTTCCTTTAGCAACTGTTCTATATCAAATTTACTGTAAAAAAGCATCATAATTATGAAGTAACACTGTATCAAATTCACAGACGTAATATCTCACTACGTTTAGTTGAACCATGAATGATAATTGAGCTTGAAATTGTATATTTACTTTAAATAAGTCCTCCAAATCATCTGCAACAATGTGTGCTTAATTCGAAGCCATTAACAAAAGATTTAACTTTTCCACATTAATACTCTCCATAATTTCAGATATGATACTCCGTACTTAGAGACAGACATAGAAAGAGGGGGGAAAAAAAAAAAAAAAGCTATTTCTGGTAGCTTTCCATTTGCACAATTTAAAGGATGTACCTTAAGTTTCTTACTGTTGTTAACCCAGGCTGTTAAATTCTAAGTAAAAAAGAAAGAAAATACTCAAAACCATTCAATATTGCTGTCGCAATCCCCCTGCCCCCTAAATTTTCAGTACTATAATTTTAATAACACAACCCCAACAATTCCTATGAAACTAAAACTAGACTTGCTTTATAAAAAATAAAAGAAGCTGTGAAGACCATATATTACAACCCTTTCAAAACCCTAAAAAGCTCGTATTTGATGCTTACTTTCATGAACGAAATACCAGTATGTTGGTAGGCAAAAAAAACCTGCAAGGAAACCACTTGCATAAATTGAGACTGGTGGTTGTATAGCTAAATAGCATGTTGCTTAGGAGTACTGATTCTACTACTAGATATTTTAATTATTCTATATTAGAATATGGAAATACAAAATAGCCCATTTTAACAAGTCACAAAACACATCACACCAATTTTACTTGCCAATTACTTGCTACGTGCTCCTGAAATAAGTGTTCTGCTTATTATTCTCTGAACTGCTACTACTCGTAGGAAATGAAGAAAAAAATTCCACAGAAATACTCCAAATCTTTTCACACACAGTTCTTAACTGAGAGGAAACAGATAATTCATCAAGATCCTACTACATTCAGAAAAGAAACATTTTAAAGTACCTGAATTTCATTCTAATACCCATATTTATATGGCTAGAAAGTTTTTTTGGTTGTTTTTTTTTTTTTTTCAATAAAACTTCTGCACATTTTAAAATCAAGACTGGTATTCAATGGTTTCCTGTTTAAAAAATAAGCAACTTGGGCGAGGTGGACGCTTGAGTTGCAAACACACCACCAGAACCGAACCTGCTCAAACCAACCACACAAATGATCTGCTGAAATGTTGAAAGCTATGTACAACCAAAAGGTTTTAAATTTTGTATTATGAGATCATGCTTCAACCTGGAAAGCTCCAGATTATCACACAGGGAGCTCTGCTACCTGGACTAGGCCTATTTTGAGAAGACAAATATGGAGACCATGAGAAACATGATAAGCTATAACAATCTGATGTACTGGTGACTGAAGTAAGGAACTATGCTCGCTCATGGCCAGCCTCGGACCTGCCTGCCCACCGTTTTAGGCCATCAGAACTGTACAAAAATAAAATGTCAGCAGAGGGCAGCGCAAATACAGTGGCCTGACCCAGCCCCTCAGGGAAGCCGCAGCTTCTTGGGACAGCCCTGCGAGCACAGCCCTGCGGGCACGCGTGTGCCCGCCTAAGGCAAGAGGGTCAAGCACAACAATAACCAAGTCTACTCATTTTTACACATTTTGTGCTTTCTTCCCCCTTGCAAACAGCCCATGCAGCTCTCCAGAGAGCCTCCCGGGGCTCATCCCTTGAGGAGACTTCCAAGGGGCACCAGGAGCTGGCACAACCGCAACACACCCACGCGCCCTCCATTTTGAGAGCCATGAAATCAAGTGCACCATCGGACCCCTTTTAAACTTGTAAACCTAGAACTGAAGTACTTCTTCAAAAAAGGAGTGTGAAGCGGACACATCACCAGAGGCACCAGTAAGATAATCTGTGAAGCAGAAAATGACACTTCTTCCTGCCCAGCGTGGACAGAGCAAGGAGAGGCCTTGCCCATCCGAAGCCACCTCCCCTCAGCAGTGCCCCAGCAGCTCCCCGCCTCAGCTTGCACCCCCAGCCACCACTTGGGCCAGGTTTACAGCCCCGAAGCTGTGCCACAGCACTCACCGCTGGCACCCAACCACGCAGGAGCCCCCAGTGCCCCAAAGAAACAGAAATCAAACTGCACGTACCTGCGTCTGAGGCAGAAGTGCCAGCAGGGCAGCCCCCCTCACTGGGAGGGAAGGCGGGAAGAGCCGGCTGAAGCTGCCCCACCTGCACCTGGCACTGATTTGCCACAAAACCCCCTCAGCACCTGTGAATACTGATTTTCCATCCACTTTTTTATCTCAACCTAGAGTCTGAATACCTAGTAAACAGCTTGTTCTCCATGAAACAATAGTACTGTTACATGAAAGATCTTAATATTGATGTTAGTCTTACAAAAAATACTAGTATTTGCTCCAGTACAATGAAGAAGCAGCTATTTTACCTTTTGGAAAAGAACTGGCAGTTATTAATCTCTTTATATCCCAAACTGTGTAAAAATGGTGCACATCCTCATTTAAGTTTCAACAAACTGATTTTGGTGATCAATTTCTGTTCTCCTACTTCATGGCTTTCTCACTGTAAGGGCTACTGTCTAAACTCTCACAGTTTGTATCCAAACAAGAATAAAAATAAACAAACTATAACCTTCGGCACCCACCACAAGGCTGGGATCCTGTTTCTCCCTTAGAGCCAAGAGTCACGTCTCCTTCTTGTGTCTCCATCCACCTTCTCACTTCCATTCTAAAAATTCACATCTTCTGCACCGGGTGATATTTACAGCCAACGAGCGTCCAGCTTTCCAGTGACATTTTCATCTTGTACCTTGCTGACTAGTTAAGTTTGGAAAGACTCTGCTTGTGTCCTCTGCTCTTTTCCCCCATCAGTCCCCATGCTGCTCACCCTCTTTTAGTGCCCATTACCAGAAAGTTATTTATTCATGGGTACATACCCATGAACTTTAATGGTGTAACAGCATAGTCATTACCTTCCAGTGTACAACTCACATGTTATCATGTATTGCTGTGCTGCATTTTCTTTACTTAGTTCACCAGTGTAGCATTATTTGATACACAACAGTACATCAGTAACTTTCATTTTTGGATTGTACATTTGCTTGTGTTGTCTGATGCTCCTGTCCACTGACTAGTTTGCATTCAGGTCTTCAGCAACCTTCAACCATTTACCTAGAAGCCACAGGAACACTACAAAAGCTAGGTCTTCCCACCACATTTTCATAGTGCCAAGATTTGCTAACAACTGAACACAACTGGAGATGGACAGGAATGTTCAGGTGACCTTTCTTGAAACTTTTAAAACATATTTTTCCAGAGACACTGCATCTGCTGTGCACAGAAGGCATAAATGCGTAGCTTTACAGAAGCTACTACTTGAAGTAGAGGAATAAACATTATGTTGTAGTAGAAGGAGAATAACAAGTTTCCCAGAATCAGTAGCTCTCTGTATAGCAGACTTTGCACTAGTTATGCCACATTCTCCTTGAGTGAAGACCGCTGATGCTTCCCAGCCCCAGTTTCTGTAGATTATTGCACCCACATGCATGCATTGGCTCTGCTTTCAGTGCCAACCTGTGCTTCTGTGATTCTGATCCTCTCATCTTTCAAGTCACTGGCCAGTTTATGTTTATCTGAAGTTCTAAGAGTGTACCACACTTGTGTAAGCTAATGCTAAAAATACTCTAATTATTTGCAGTTTAGAAAAATGCTTTTTGAAGACTGGACACTAGAACTTAAAATATTAATTTATGCAATCTAACAATTTGCAAATAGAAATGCAACCCCATAAAAGTGTAACTCCAATAACTGCACATGGCAATCTAAATACCTACAGCTATGTGGCATTCCTTCAAAAATTAATATCTCATGGCCCTAGTACAATAACCTTTGCCAGGCTCTGTTGAAAGCAGCTTCTAAGCACATCTAAAGCATTTTGATATACTCCTATTTTCTAAACCTGTAGCAATAACCAAGAGCATCAAACCAGTTGAGAACATTTCTTTAATAAATTCTTAAAAAAAATAGTCATCAGTTGTTTCTCCACACTATTTCCAATTTTCAGTTAGCATTTGAATTTAAATAAAAAAGTCTCTAGGAGGTGAACATGTGATTAATGAAAAGTCATTATACAAAAGCTTTGCACAAAACATAAGGAAATTATAGAGTAATGATCAAATTAGGCAAGAGAAATACGATCCCAAACAAAACGTTCCATTTACTGAACAATTTCCATGGAGTTGTGCTCATCAACTTCTGGAATATCTCCTAAGTGATGAAAAAAAGGACGACCATGAACACAGCCTTTATTTTCCTTTCCAAGCTGTTGCTTCATCCTGTAAATTGTGTTTTGTACATCTTCTTTGGACAAATGTAAGGGCAGCTGCCGAGCTAAACGTACTGCTTCTCCCTGTGGAAAGGAAAACAAAAACAAAACCCCAATAGTTTTAAGCACTACTTTTTAACACATTAACTTGGGGCTAGCAGAAAGTAGGAATTAAACACTCACTGTTTACAGGTGACTTATTTTTTTTTTTCTGCTGATAAGCACTCCCAAATCCCAGAAACCCAAGTGTAACTCTAAACATATCTTATTGGTAATTTCCTGACCACTTCATGGAGGCACAGTCAGTCTCCTGGTCTTGTCTGTTCTCTTTCTTCTAGGGTTCACATTTGCAAGATGCTCTGTGTTTCTGAATATCTTACTTCCTGTTAGCACCATTATCAGCTGAAGGTGTTTACCAGTTCACAAGACACAATCTGCATGATAAAACTTTAAAACTAGCATAAATGAAGCAAAACAGGCAGCTAAACAAAGTTTTCAAAATAAGATAGTGAAAGTTTAGATTAATGTTGTATTAACTATTGTCTACTGCATTCTGTTATGTCACAAAACTAGAAAGCAGATGTGACTGCTAAGCACAACTACTGAATCATCCATCCTCAAAGAGTCAAGCAACTTCAAAAAGAAGCTGCCAGGTGGGCATTCC
>NW_009952874.1:1306822-1326321 GCF_000747805.2 Chaetura pelagica | reverse complement strand
ATTCCTGCCATTTCCTTCTCTCCTGTACTTTAGTAGTGTTGCCTAGACAGAAATGGATGTGGCATATAGTATCACTTCAGAGTGTAGAAACCTGAAGCAGCATCCATAATGTTTTAATGGGAATCTTCTAATTTTGTTTGGGATTTTCTCCCACTCTTCCAAGTGGAAAACCAATCACTGTGGACTATTCTCTACCTAGGAAGGCTGCTGCTTTAAGCATTTCCCTATTCTTTTCTTCTGAGTATACAAAAAGAGGGCAAAAGCAACAGACCTGTTGCCTGTTCAAACATGAAACTTACGATAGTTGCATGACAGTAAATGGCATTTCCAGTGCTTTCCCCCCAGAATGCTGAAAGAACTCAGTGTTTATTTTCATAGTGGTTTTTTTCATGATGGCAAGCCATATATGTCCTAGTTAAATATGCATTTCCAGTTACTGTTACCACTGCACATGCATCTTCTTTCTGACAGTTCCTCACAGAATAAACATTGCTCTTCATAAGCCTTGCCTTGATGATTTCTTGCTATATACATTTAGATGTATCTGTGTGTGTACAGCTATGTCTTTATCTGTATACAGACATAAACACACTTTTTGTGTGTGTGTGTGTATATATATAAACAACCAACTCAATCCCACTCCATTTCGCTGATCGGTATTTTTAGTAGAGGAAATAAAGCAAGATGCAAACCATCCCTGTTTCAAGACTTACATCATCCCTTTGCTAAGCTTCTTTCATGAGTGCATGAGATTGTTCAGTAGTACAAAACAGAATCACTTGCTCCAAAGGCAGTTATAAACTGTCTCAGAAATACAAGAAAAGATTTGTATAACAGATTTTTAAAAGATAAAACACATATTCTGCACAAATGTCTAAGCGCCATTTTGAAGAAGCCCAATCCAGGAAAGCGTGTTAGCAAATGCTTAAGTAAGAAGAGACTTAAAGATTTTGGTAACCTTTTGAAGAGAGGTCTTAAGAATTGGGATTAAAAATAGCATTAGCTAAGCATCTAGGCAGGAAGTGATAGAAAACTACTACTGCTAGTTACTCCAGCTTTAAATAGTACCACATATACTAATTATCTCTGAAACTTCACGCCCATTGAATAGACAATTTTATCTATTTGCACAGCAAATACTAACACTAGTCATCCTAGTTCCAACTGTTCCATAGTAACTTCTGTAAGAAAACAGATTAAAGATTTTTTTACTCAGTTACCATATTTCTGGCAACTAATAATGCTGACTGCTTGTGAAGGGACACGTGGTTTCCTCTCTGTCAAGTGCACCACAGCAAGGAGCTGTGCCATTGATCAGAGTGGACTCACAAGACTTGTTGTTCATCAGTGTGTGCTTCCTTTAATTGCATGTATCTGCAGAAGTTAGTGAAGTTTTAACTAAATTCAAGCTTTGCCAGAGGCATAGGGAGTTCACCATATGCAAGACTTCATTTTTTTTATTTCAGTGCCTGAATTGCAGTGACAGCTTTTCTTCTGGCAAAAAGTTTCCAGTTATCTATCTCCACCATTTGTTTGAATGCATCATAGGAACTTTTCTTCTTTAACTGAAAATTATTATACTCCTTTTCAAAAGTAACTTCTGTTTAGAATAGAAGTACATTAATTGATACAAAAAACTGAAGATTTTCAGACTGTTTAAGGATTTATTATAAGCTGAGATGGCCAGTACTTAAAAGTAAACATCTCTTACCTCCAAGTAATTTATTACTTTGAGAGGCCTACATTCATATACTTCCTTTGCATTTCCAACAACTATTGCACTCAGAATTTCTTTCAAATCAGAAATACCGTAATATGGCACACAAGTTGCCATCCCTTCTATTTCCAGATGACTTTCTGCCACTGAAGCACCTGAAAATACAAAACCAAACATTTGAGTTCTATGCTGGAGCAATTCAGATAAAGTTAAAGATGTAAAGATGTAAAATCACTTAGTAGATCAGTCTCACAAATTCAATACAACTAGGAAACTTTGCTTCTTCCATGGAGCACAAAGAATATATTTGTCCAATTTTTCATTATGATATGTGCATATTCACTTAAAACCTTTTTCAGGTTATTTTAATTCAAATCCTATCTGGTACTGGCTAAATGCTTACAACATTTTGCAGCATTTCCAGCATATTGCAGCATAATTCTATGGCTTCAATGAAACAGAACACGAAATTGAAAGTAGAAGCTACTAATAAAATACAATTTAATTTGAAACAAATTTAAACTGAGTATTGCCACTGTTTTCTATGTAATTGGTTTGTACCTCTGTAGAGTTCAGATGTTATCATAACAATTTCAGCTTTTACTGAAATAAACAATTGTTTCTCGTACCACAGCAGAGGAAGAACTCAACCCCAAATAATTCAAGGCTCTGTGACACACTTCATTCACATGGTACCACTGCTGCAGCAGGAACAACTCTGAATAGGAATTATGAATTAAACATTTAAACAACCTTCCCAACAAAATACCTATTCAATCTTTCACATGCAAGAGATTTCACTTATTATTCAGACTACTTGCAAAAGGTTTTGATGAAATTGTTACTGTACAGCTAACTCGACTCCCCCTCCCAGAAGCAAGTTCTCTAGGGGTCTGTCTCACGTATTCTCATGCAGTTCTCCAGAGCTCAGCCTCTCATTCATATTGGGTGCACAAAAATCTCAACCCAGCTCACATGGCTACCTTCCCTTCTCCTCCTCTACAAACCTAAAATGTAAAGAGCTTCACAGGGAGAGCACAAAAGAATACAATTCATAATGAAAATAAACCCTCACTTGGGTATTGGCCCCAGGTAGGAAAAATTACATTCAGCCTGGGTCACAAATGGTTTTTGTAAAGTCAAAAAAGCTAGAGACAAATAAGGTTGCTACAAAGTGGATTAAACTAACAAACCATGATTAGTGATCACTCATCAGAAGTGAGAGAAAGTATGCAAGATAAGATAACACAATGTACTTTCATTAGCTAGTACATCAGACCATTACCCATAATCAAGCACTATTTATTTGACAGTCATTAAATAAGAGCAGATGAAGATGAAGAGGAGGACTGAGCAGGCTGAATTTTTTTCTAAATACCCATGTGTCACCAGGTATGTAATGTCCTTGCATCTCTTTAAGCTGCATAGCATGTAATACTTTGACTAGAGTGGGAATTTGATATAGGGAAACCCCCCCCCCCATAAAAAAAATCACAACCTCCTTCCAGCTACACATCTAACAGTGCTTTACATTTGAAATTTTACTTCCTTTTTCACTCAGCACTGTCTTCCCTCTCTTTTCAAGCCGATTTTCCCTAATCGTGGCCAGGAAAAACAAGACATTTTTTATGTACTGCTGAAAGCCTGTGATCAAATTCAGCTTAAAGCAAAATGTTAAACTATCTGATAGTTCACCAGTTATTAAGCTGAGAGAAGATGATGTCCTATGCCAGTATTTCCCCATAGGAAAGGCTGCCAGAAAGAGGAAGGAGCAAAATATAAAGTCAGCTTTTTATTTCCTCCAGCTCTTTTATCTTAATTTTTATCCCAATTTTACTTTAATGAAAGACTAGATTTGGGTAACTGTTTCAGACCATTTGATTATGCTGCTTTCTTCCTAAAATGAGAACTTTGTGTTTGACAACCTTTCAATAATTACCTCTATATAAGCTAAACAAAGGCAGGACAGAAAAATGTCTTAAATTTCAAGTGTTAAGATTTCCAGTTTAAAAACTTGAATTTGTAGTGCATGATGGTGAGGTTTTGGATTTGCAAAACTATTTCCCCCACTTCTAAATCATAAAAAGGCCAGGGTTGAAAGGGACCTTAAAGATTATCTAGATCCAATCCTTGTTAATGAGACTGCTGATGTTCAATTCTCTTCACCTTTACCAACAGCGATTTTACTGTCTGCAAATTTCAACAGCCAGATTTGCCTTCACCATACTGCTCATTATTATGAAAGTCACAGGAGGCTTTGAAGAGTTTAACAGAAAAATGAACAATACAAATCCTGGCTAAGAGAAGTGGTATTCTTTGGTATTTCTGTGTCATTCTCCTTTTTTGCTTGCATTCTTTAGACTGAAAAGCAGTACACTGCATACTGATTAACATGTATTTACCTGTAAGTCTTTGCAACATTTGACTATATAAGCAGATACTTGTAAATTAAAAAAAAAAACCAACACATTAAGATTTTTGAGTATTCCAACAGCAGGCTTCAAGCAGTTTCCATGACAGTTTCTATGAAATGCTTTGCAACTTCCAAGGAAAATATTTCCACGAACAAATAAACTAGCTTTCAATTGACTAAAAATGTGGATTTCTCATTGCTAAAAATTCTTTCTCTCTTTCCAAACAAAGCATTCACAACTGTCTTTGGATAATTCCTTCTTGATGGAAAGGAAAAACTGTTCTCTTTCCAGCTGCCACCTAGATTAGGTGACACTATATGACTATCTTCCACTCTATGGTCAAAATAAAACTGAAATTAAGTAGCAGCATGATTTTCCACTGGTCAGTTATGAGAGCTGAGGTAGCTTGTATTATCAAGGAAGATGGGTTATTTACCTATTCCAGCTCCTTTAAGCCTTGTAAGCACATTCTTTGTATATACGTATGTTGGGTACACATATTCTATCAGGCAGACAATTCTACCCTAAAAGCCTGCTTTGGAGCATGGCCCAAGGCCCAACATTGTTACAAAAGCAGGTAAGAAGTGATCTTTGCTCTCAGCTCCTTTTCAGCTAAGAATTCATCTCTCTCTCTTGGACTTTCCTGGAGGGAAACAGACAGATGTGCTGTGAAGGCAGATACAACAAACACATCTTAAGAAGAACCGGATGGAAAGTAATCCATCTTACTTCTTGAAATGCTTCTCTGTATGCAGGGGTCATCGCAACCTATGCCCAGCAAACAAATGCCTGGCAGGTCCCAGAATACAGAGTTAAGTAAAAGCAAACACACTGCTCTCCCAAAGGGTAGCATCACTTGAAGCCTCAGTGAGGCCAGAACATGAGGGGGCGGGAGGGCAGGGGCAGATGGACTGGAGCTCAGCGTCACAGCTTTGCAAATCACAACTGGCACGTTCCACAAAGAAACCATTGATTTTCCTAACTGACATGCTGACAGCAAGAAGCTTTTTCTGAGCTATTTCATAACATGTTTTTCACTGTCAGCTATCCAGAGAAAAATCTAGTTGAAAACCCCTTAAGACGGCTGAGCAGTCAATATAAAGTGAAACAAGGATACATTACAAAAGATCTTAAGTCTACCAAAACAAGAAGATAGGGCATGTCCAAGTTCTAGGATTCTTGGGACAATGCTGGCTGCAATCACACAAAGCCTATGAATAATATGGAGCAAAGGTAAATTACATTTCTGTCTTACAACAGGACAGCTTTCAAAAGAGTGACTTATCCTCAAATGAAACAATAAGCAATTGAGGCCTGAAACTCTCACACTCTTGTAAAATTAACTATCTGAAAGCTGCACTGGTTAAAAAGGAAAACATTGCCAGAAGTTCCAACAGTTTTCCCGCCAAAATAACAGAACAAGAATGAAACTCCATGTGAAATCAAGTAATTTTTAGGAAGAAAAGGCCTAATTAGATCTTTCTAAAACCTGCTAGGAATAGTCCAAGAAAAACATATTGGAGATGTAAGGTTGACACAAATGAAAATTTGACCATTTAAGCAAATACATCTAGTAAGTCAATAGTTGATAGTTTTCTGTTACTAAGATCAAATTACCATCTCTAATTGAAAAAACCCAGCCCAATTCTAACTCTAAGAGCAGTTCAACATCCTCACTCTAAGCTGGTAGGTACTGCCCACATGCAGCGGCAAAAATCAGGTAAGTAAGGGCAGACTTGTGAGTTTCCAAACAGACACAACGTTCTGGAATTAAAACTGCCTTGACCACTGATCAGCTAATGGTACTGGCAATGCTTAAGTTGAGGTCAAGTACATCAGTTTTGCTATCTGTGGGCTCACATCAGAATCACCAGAATGAGCTCCTCCGTCAGAAAGTGTCTGCAATTAAGCAGGCGGATTGCAAGAGGGAAAAGAGTGAGAAGGGGAACAAAATGGCATTACTACACAGATGTTGTTTAGCACCTGACAAAACAAAGAGAATAGAAGGCATGACTTAGGAGAGAGATCATATTTTGCAGCTGAATACTGGCACGACATCCCAGTCTTCCAGAAGAAGCGGAATGCCTGCTTTTGCATCTGGTGTCACATGGTGCCATGGGGTTCAGAGTGAGCATGTCTGTGCTATGCCTGTGAGAAAGACTCTGGTAGGTTATTAAGAGTAACTAAAGTTCAGAACCACCCCTCTAGCTAAAAGGTCTTGGCCATGAAATAGTATAGTATAGTTTTATTTTTGTGAATTGCAACCATAATGAGAGAGGAAGATTAAATATCCAGGTACTAATCCCAAGATCTAATAAACTTAGTGCAAGAGTAATGATATTTATTTTTTTATCCTATGAGAGAAGTTGTTCCTCACAGACAAGTCATCCAAATAAGGATAAAACAATACTATATGATGGTTTTGTGGTGTTTTTTTTTCAAGTAAGAAACTATCAGAATAAAAATGTTTTTAAATAGCTCCTTAGTGCTGTAAGTTGCCAAAAGGTAGGAAGTGAAACTGTCAAGAAGCATCTTAAAAGAAAGAGCAGCTGAGATACAAGCCCAATATAAAAAGGTAATTACCAAAGTCACCTTTCAAATCAGGGTAACTGTTCAGATTTGCTTGTTAGTAAATAAACAATCAGTTCCATAAAACACTCCCCAAACCAAGAGGAAAGAAGGAATGACTATATATATACACATATATATATATTGAAATCATGATACTTACCTAGGCAACAGTCCTTGGGAGGTGCTCAATAACAAAGCAAGAGGTCTTGTGTTCAAAGTTAGTATCTGCATATTATGAGTACACCTCATATAAGATAATAGGCAGAAATACTTAGGGTCCTTCTCTCCTCCTTTGGCAGAGTATGTGTGGAAACGCAAATAAATAAGCAATGCAACCTACTAGTCTGACAGTCCTCTTCAGAGATCACCATCAGCCAAGGAAAGCCTCTTCTTCTGCGGTCAAAACTGCCAGACATTGAATTGGAGGATTTAAGTCTCCTTTGTTCTTGTTTTGGAAGGTATCTTAGAGCTACTGATGGCAAGACAGACTTGCCACATGGATCAACAGAAAGGCTTGTTATCTTGAATGAAGAATTTACCAGAAATACCACCTCCACATTCGAATTTAAAGCTAAAGAAATGGAACCTCTGCTTGTGACATAAAAGAGGACACCTCTTTCAGAAAAGGAAATTCTCTAACACATAAAGCAAAACTCTTAACCCAGGATGGAAAAGGAAGCCATGCACCAGGGGCCATTAATAAGAAATCAGCTAGCAGTCAGAAAGTGCCGTCTAATATGACCATGTCAGGATTTAAATCCCAAAGGAAAGCTCAGACCTTCAAGCATACTTAAGCAGACCTTGATGCTGAGAAAGAGTTGACTGTTAGTTTTGAGACAGCAAATAGTAGGACCAATCCAATTCACCCAAGAAGTTGGGAAAAAATGAGTTAAGGTATGTGCACAGAGAATAGGGTTCAGGTGTGGTCCTCTGGATGCTGCTAAGCTGAAATTCTCCAGCTACCATGGGGTAAATACACATGTGCATTCTATACACTTCTGTACAGCAAGCTGACTTGACCATCCACCATACAAAGTGGCTGCCCCTGTACAAAAAAATTAACATGTCCTGAACAAACAAAACTGAAAAAACAAAACCTTGACACTGAGGCAACTCCTAGTTCAACAAAATCTGAATGCCTCCCTTTCAGGTTGTGTCTGAGTTTCAAAAGACTGCAAAAATAGACACTGAATTCAGACAGCAAATGAAACAATTATGCTTCTATAAGAATGGTGAAGAAAGTTTTATGACCTCTAAAAGTTGAGAAATCCTATAGAATAGTCAGGTGTAAATTGGACAGATCACTCCTGATCTGCAGGTCACTTTCTGTAAAGACTGTACAACAAGGATCTGTAAATTAAATAACCTCAAACTGCATATTGAAAAAGGGATTTAAGGACTGTTAGTAATTAACACCTGTATTACTAAAAATCAGCTTTAATGATTTTTTGTAGAAGACAGCCAATTTCAAGAATAAATTTTTAAAAATTAAAAAAAAAAGTCCTTAGGTCATCTGGAAAAAAGTCTGGGAGAAATTCCACTTGTTTGCTGGTATTTCTACCATCATCTGAAATGGCATGCTCTTTTAATAACAGAGGCTGTAACTACTATAATGTCATCAGCAGAACCTTATAAACATGACTGACAAGACTCAGATGTTATTAACATTTCACTCAAGCAGTTAAAATATAAGACTGAGACAGAGAACTGAATTAGATTCCCATTCTTTGTATGGACTAGCTGTATGGTACTGATCGAGTCCACGACCATGGTATATTGACCTGCACAGTGCATATAAAACACTATTATTTCACCAATTACTTTCACTAACTCTAAACCAAATTAGAAGAGTTTCCTCACAAGATTGAATTTCCTTAATTTTACATACTTATGAAGACAGGATTGGAAGACAGTTACTACTTCCTCATTACTGTGTCAATTCTTTTGCTGTTTTATTGTACAATTCTGCTCTTAAGCTAACCAAGCTATCTTAAAACTAGTTTCCCATGTCCAGCACCACAAGACCAGTCAACCATTCTCTTCTGTTGTTGCCTAGAAGCTATCTTCAAATTTTCACATTCAATGTATTCATATCCAGTTTACATTAATTAGATTTTGAGCAAATTTAGGATTATCAGGAAGTGGGGAAAAGAAAAAAGGATGTGAGCAAAAATGCTAAGCAACAATCCCTTCCTCCCATATTTGTTACAGACCTCCTCAGTTTTTCCTTTGTTAGACTGAATAGACCTTTTAGGAGCTGCCTCTTATAATATAAAATTTATTCCCCTAATAATTCAATCTAAGATTATCACCACAAACACATCTTCTACAAAGTTTTTGCTGTTTATCTAGGGATTCAGCCGGTCAGAACTGTTTCCTTTTTTTTTGCTGTGCATGATTTTGTTAAGAAAGCAGCTCAGGCTTGGTTCTTCCGATGAACCAGCCACTGAGTGAAAGAGTTGCTCCATATCCCTTTTTTGTACCTACCCTTAAAAGATCCCATATGTTACAGCAGATCTGTCATCACTGTACATATGTGCAGATCTGCAACACATGAAGCTATAGCATTTCTAACAGCTCTTATAGTGAATCTGTCTCAGAGCTGTCAGCTAGGTACTACCCCAAAGATGTTTGCTTTTTTTGGAATTCTGCTAGAGAAATCCTGGTCTGCAGAATGAATCCTGGGTGGGTTGCCCCTGGGTTTTCAACAGCAAGTCTATGGAACATTCTTCAGAAAAATGTATAAACATTTGATATCTCTTGCTAAAGTAAAAGATTGCTTTATGAAATGGATTTGTTCTGTGATCAACACAGGCATTGAAAAGTAAGCCGTCTCAAAAAAAAGTTCAGATGAAACTCAAAGTTTGACGATGACCCTGTCTCACTTTACTGGCTCTTTTGGGCTCTGCTACAACCCTGATATGAAAGTTGGTCAAGAACCAGATCCAGCTCCTTACTGGACCTCCTCAACTGCTCAACAGCAGAGTTGTTTAAGCATGTATTTGCAGAAGCTTCTCCAAGTATCATCTTGAAAGAAGCTGCTAAGAATAAGGAAGACCCTCAGTTTAATCTAAATTCTGTCAGAATGGCAATTAAGGATATCAACATCTAGCATTTTGAGGGGAAAAAATAAATTTCAGAGCATTATTTGTAACAGTAATAAAGTTTTCTGTTCAGCTATCAGTTTCCATTCACAGTGTTTTATGTGGATGACATTCTTTGCCAAGTAATAAAATCTCCATGTTACGGAAAACAGGATGTTAGTGCTTTAAATGATAAAGTGATGTAGAATAACATAATCTACATTAACAATCATTTAAATAGTGAAATAAGAAGAAAGAAGATTTTTAAACCATCATACCTTCTATCACTTTTATCTGGAATCCATTTGCTACAATTCTTGGATCTGACAAATAACCTGATCCACTGAAACTCTGGCAATCCTGCTGCATTTTATAAAGAGCAGCCATATACTCAGATCCACCAAGAAGACTGGAAAACAAACCACAACAATTCCCAAAGGGTTAAAAGTCAAAATCCCCAATTTGAAAATTAAAACTCTGAGAAAAATACAGAAAAATAGAAGTGATGAAAAGCAATCAAGATTTCTAAAAGTATTCTGAAAGAGTAATTTGCTTAAAGAACCAAAATCGCAATTACTCACGTATCTTAAAGAGAGACAAAATTCAGGCATATAATAATAATAATGATTACGTGACGCACAGGGGAAGTTACCTAGAGCAAAGCTGTGAAAATGTGTAGCATTTAATTTTTCTCTGGGGGTAGAAATTTATATTTACTGTATCATCAATGAAACCAGTCAAAATACATTCTTATTTCAACTGGAGTATGATTAGGCCTGTTCATTACTGTTAGGCAAAAGAACACAAAACAACAATCTATTCAAATAGATAAACAAATGTCTAAATAACAACAGAATTAGGAAACAAGGGCCTTACCAGAGTTTTCTGTAAAATATTATCGAATGATGCTTGAAATAATGTACAAATACCTGTCTGTTAATACAACTGGCTTGTCCAGTTTCTCTACTGGAAGGTTATGATTCATCAATAATCTTTTGTGTAGGAGGACTTCCTCCAATCTGTATGGATTCAGCAACATTAGCTTTTTTTCTGTAGCAAATATCCAGACATCAGGAAAACTCTGACGACGGATCAGGAGAAGCTTGTGTTCATCTGAATAATTTCTCTCCTGTCTCTGAAGGTGACGTCTACAGGAACTCAGAGAAAAAGGCACTGTCACAATTTTTGAAGGCTCCTGAGGTTCGAACTCGTCATATATAACATCAAGCATCTGGTTCTGCTTCTGCTGGTTGGATGGGGAAGTCTTCGGCTTAGGTTTCTGTTTTTCTGCCTCCTTCCTTGGTTGGGGCTTTGTCTGTGCCATAGCTTTCTCGACCTCTCTGTTGTACCGTTCCACGTCTTTAGCAGCTTTGACTTCATAACTTTAAAAACAAAAACAAACCAGCAGCATAATCAGATAAAACACCTCAAACCCCAACTCCTAACATACTGAAACAAAAGAACAACTCTCATGGTTTATTCAAGTAACCACACCAATATGCTTTCGACTATGAAGGAGGTGACAGGGACTGTGCTGCTACTACCTTACCCTGTAAAGATGGTACATAGGCAATTTTCTGTCATCAAGACAGGCATCAAAACCTGAAATCCTGAATGGGGAGGAGCAGACTGCATCACACAAAGAGCTACAGCAGGCTGCTTTTGACCTCAGTCCCAAATACTATGTTTGAGTCCAGTTCACAATCAGATACATAGTTCTGGAAGGAGTTCTTTCCCAGGTACAATCAGCCCAATCCACAAAGTCATTTAAGCTTCTAGAGCTTTACAAAGTGGAAGAAACTCCACCAGCCAAAGGTACACCAGTTTCTGGTTCAGCTGCATAGTTCTAGTTTTGTTTCTTCAGTTTTATAATTCTGCAAATAACAGTCCTATTCCTCATCCTACTGTGTTTGATACTGAACCACTCACTGATCCATCTTTAACCTGTACTGTGGCTGTTTCTGTTAGTCATGGGTGCTGTGCTTATTCTACACTTCAAAAATGTGTATGTTTTGTATTGTCTCTGTCTTTTGGATTTTATGTATCTAATTTAAAATTACTTGATTTTTCAATAAAAAGATGCTCCAAAGGATAAACAATGTACCTAAACCGCAAAGTCATTTAAGCTTCTAGAGCTTTACAGACTTCACAGGAAATCCATGAAGGTAGATAAAGAGTTCGGACTAAATAAAGCCTGAGGCTTATGAAGAACTACATTTGACTTCAAAGAGACTAAAGTTAACCAAAAATAAAAAGCATGAGAAGAAAGCATAGATACAAGTCTCACAGAATTCTGTAACTAGTAAACTAACAGATTTTTCGAAACATACCCAATAATGAGCTACTCCTAGATGCTAAATATTTAAAATGTTACTACATACTAGAGCTCTACAACATGAATGTATTCTACATGATCTTGAAAATGTCAGGAAGACAGCTGAACTTCTATAGGTACCAAGTTTGTAATTGTCTACCACTTATGAATCTTAATTTTTTGAAGGCCTATGGAGTTACCTACTGGATTCCCTCTTTTTGCCCTTATTTAATACTTTGGATTCCAGAAGGTAATTCAAACCAGTCCAATCCTCAATAAAAAGAAGTAGTACTATCATATATAAGTATTGGAAATAAGTATTTTAGCTGGTCATATTTATTTATTGCTACTTGCTAGAACAGTTTGATTCAATTATGTGTATGCATGCTGGAAAATTAAGGTCAACAAAAGGGTCACCATTTGCAATTAATTATGATGTGCTAGCATTCACATATGGTACCAATATTTAGTTAACTAAAAAAGTCAGCTTAAGTAGTTTCTTGCAATAAATCATGTCCTAGAAACTATGGAGTAAACGTTAAGATAGAAAACATCTGCTCCTTTTAAAATGAATGGATGAAATAACTTGAACAGAATTTTTTTTAATTCCCAAATACAATTATAGATTTAACCAGAATAGACCCAATTGCAATGCAGGAGAATATTTAATTGTAAGAGAACTGAGTTTTCAGTGATATACTGGTAATCCAAAACAAAAGCACTTCTAAAGAAAGTCCAACTTGCCTGTCACTATATGCTACCAGAAAAATTCCAGCCTTACAGGCTTTGATTGCGAGGGGTTTGCAAATTCATATGCATCCCCATCAGTCATTTGTTCAGAATCAAATAAAACAGCAGTTTTCAAACTATGAAGGGAATGCCTTTGCCCTTCCAAAAATCCTTCCACACAGGCAAGTATAATCAAGTGCTACAAGAACAGTTTCTTCTCAGCCTGTGAATTCACAAACCTTTCCTCAACCCACAAAACATAAGCTAAGGAAATCTGCAAAACTGTGTGTAAGAAGAGAAGTGGAAAACTAGAATGAAGTCTGGTTTCAAAGACAGCTTGGCTTCACTAGAAAAATGGTTCCCAAGTCTCATTATTTTTCCCTTGCTTTTTAAACCCAAATATCTGGCATATTACAAAAACTTTTTAATATAAGATCTCTGAGATCTCTTAAGACAAATGAGAAAATCTGAATCTGACTATTTGGAGTAAACTCTGACCAGAGATGGCCACTTGTGTAGATTCGTTCATGTTTAGAATAGACTGGAACCCCATTCCAAATGTAATACCTCTCAGCATCAGCCTCTTCACATAATGAAACCCAATCAACTCACACTGTCACCCAGAGTTATGCATTACATGCTCCTTCTCCATTTCCTTCCTTTGTGAAGAGGAAAACAAAAAAGAACTTTTAACTGCCCGTATCAGCTTTTTACAGTCTTCTTCTGAAATGCATATGTTTCAGGTAGAGCAGTGCTTCCCAGGAGTGGAGAATGCGGACCTATTGTTATGACTGAACAGATGCTGGGGACAAGCAACATATACCAGTTATTAATACCATTATTCATTATTAATATCTGGCAGTAGATGAACAGAGCTGACTAGAGATATGATGGATGGTTGATGACCACCAAATTATCCTCATCCAAAGTAGAGGTAACAAGTTAACTAAAAAGTTAAAATACAGCAAAAAAGAATTTTTATTGAATTGCTAAGCAAGCAACCCTACGTTAGAGAGTTACAAATCATGGATATACAGGCACACAAGCCGTGAGATGCATGGAAAGCTTATCAGGCAATAAAAAGATACCTTACAACCTAGTTATTACCAGCCACTAATGACTGTCTATGTGCATGCTCTTACCTGTCAATAGACAGCAAAGGCCATGATACCTGAAATGATGTTTCTCACAAGGAACAAGACTATTCGTGACAAATTATTTTAGAGCACTGACAAGGTAATTTCTTAGCCCCATGATAAAGTGTGTGTGGCTCTGAACCTTTCCTACACCTTCAGGTTAACTTCTGCTGCCACTGTCATGGCATTTGGAGGGATTTCAGCCACTCCTACCTGAGTCTGAGACACAAGATATATTAAGGCCAGAAACACATGCAAGCTGCATTAAGTGAGAGCAGAGTAAGTGCAAGGAATTAAATCCTGACTTTGCCAAGCAGGGGGGATATACGATGCTGCCAGCATGGAAGTTTTCCTTTTCTATTACAACCTAAAGACCATAACATTTTAAATTCCAGTTGAGTAATAAATGCTGGCTTGTTTGGAAAAGGCAGTCCTGTGTCTCTATGAGACATCTGTTGGTTGTACTGCTCCCAGAAGAGATTTAAACTCATTTAGACCTGCTGTAGAAGCCACAGAGAGAAACAAGAGACACCGTAGCCAAGCACACCCATTGTAACACAAACGTGTGACCTTATCACAGAAGGATGGAGGACTAGTGCCCAGGAAAAGCAGTGCCCTGCCAGGAAGGCTGCATGAAGGGACAGTAGAACTAAGGCACTGTGGCTGCCCTCTTGTATATACATTTGTTGTTACCTCTAGGTGGCCCAATTTATCCAGAGTATCTGGTAGACTTACGTTCTCTGCCAAGACGTAGAACAGTTCTTCTGGATTGCTGCCTTGGTGGAAAAGATGACTGTGTATCTCTTCCTATTTGTTATTTTCTGAGACAATTTCAAAAGATAAAAAGCAGAAGAGAGGTCCACCAAAGCTGAAATGTATGGATACCACTACTGGTACATTTTTCATTCATTTCAACATCCATTGGACCATCCTGCAGTCATTCCTACATATAAGGAAAACCTCTCCTTCCTGAACTAATAAAAAGCTAATCTGTAGGCACACTCTTAAACATAACAGTTGTACCAGGAAAGCAACCATGAAATCTCAAAAGCTAAAGCAGAGCAAATTAAATTTTTCTGAAACAGCTGGCAGAACCTTTTGTTTCATTTCATAAAAAGCAGGGATATAGTTAGAGTAGATTTCTACTAACACATTAATAGTTCTGCTAACACAGTTATGGTCAAAACACTTTGTCACATATATGGTTTTGTGATCATGGCATATTGCTTGCTTAGTGAGCTTTAAATTAGCTAAATCAGAAGCTAGATAAAAAGGTTTTACTTAACTCTGATATAGCTGCTATTCAGAACAATGCAGATGTTTTCCAAGGAAAACCCAGATATGTTAACAGCAATTCACTATGTATGTATTCTCTTTCTTACCTTTCTCCTAAATCAATGTCTCATTAGTGTTAAAATTACACAATTTTGGCTAATATAATTTCCTTTCCAGTGCTAGTACCTCTCCTTGCTTCTGTGAAGTAAAAAAAATGTTCACAACACTTCCAATGAGTTTGTTCTTCAGAACCAAAATTTCACTTCCCAAGCTTTTGCTGCATTCAAATCATTACATGGAAAACTACTGAAGAACTATCTTCTATTTTACTCATTGGTGTGATGTCCTACAGTGATATACATTTTATAAAATTACAAACAAAATGTGAAAGGTATGGTGCTTTTTTTTCTTCTAAACTGCCTTTAAATTGTCTCAAACTCTGTTATTTTAATTACTCTTTTCCCATAACACAAGTTCCACATAAAAGATAACATATACCTACTATTTTAACTAATCCAACCCATGTCCCAAATTAGGCTAAAATATTTCCCTTACTTGCAGATGGATTTCAAAAACTCAGTGACAGGTAGTTTTAGAAAAATACAGAATTTAGCTATTCAAATTGTAATCTAAAAATACATTTGCTTTAGATTGTTAGAGGTTAAAATTCAAACTGTACTATGCACTCTGAACCAGCAATGGAGTAACTGTTTAGGGAAAAAAAAAATCCTATTGTGATTTGATTGGGTTTTATAAATGCAATTCTGAAGTAGCCTGGGTTGGGATATGTACTAAATTTAGAGGAAAGGAGTGTACTAAACATGCGAGTACTAAAGATCCTGAAAAAAAAATTCTCACTTTGTAGCAATAAAACACAAACTGTTTTTTTGGAAAGAAGCTCTGGAGGCACTATATGGTGCCTCATCCATCACCATGCTTGTTTTCATTGACAGTGCATCAGGAGTGACAACACACATGCAGCCCTTAGAAAACAGAAGTTCACAGGATTCAAACAGTAGGTTTTCTTGCCTGGTATCTCTAAATAATTCAGCAAAACTGTCCCTAAGCCAATTGCTGTGTGGCACATTGGCACAACGAGCAACTCAAATCATCTGTGTACATATGCACACAGCAGAAGATGACAACTCATAATATCAATGCTGATCTTGAAAAGCTAACAATGATTTTCTGTTCTATTTTTCCATGGGTAACTGGGAAGTTACAATTTTTTTTTTAAATTCACTACAGGCAGCTTGGTGGTAAATGCCAGATTCAGAAGCAAGACGGCCTGAAAACTTACTACTTTTTTTCCTCTTCTTTCAAATTCTTCCACTGCTCTTCAATCATCAGCAGGATGTCTGTCATGCTTTTCCTTGGATTATCAGCTATCAATTTTGGACGATGTTCGTGAGTGTAAAATTCCATTGCAGTCTTTGCTTTCTTTATTGTTTTACCATTAATTAAGTCATAAGCTGTCACTCGTCCGAATTTCTCACTTATAATATTTCTTCTCTTTTTACTTTGATTTGAAATTTGTGGCTCATTGCTTTGTTTACCAGGAGGTTTATTTTGCTTATTAATTGTTCCTCCAACTTCAGGAATCAAAAACTTAACAGGTTTCACCTTGATTCCTAGACGGTTTGTATATCCACTTCCCATACTCCAATTATCAGCAGAGATTTCAGGTAAGTCTCTAGGGACTACAGCTTCTTCATTTTTTTCTTTTTCATCAGTATTATGAGAACTCAAAAGATGCTCATCAGCTTTTTTAGACTTGGGGCTCACAGGAACACTGTTACTTTGAATATTGGTCATATTCTGTCCATTCTGTTCCTCCTCACACAATGAAGAACTATCTGGAAGGGCATCACTGTGAGAAACCTTTTTTATGTCCAGGCCACTATGTACATTATCACCACAAAACTTCTGATGATTTAAGCAGATTTCTGTGTTTTTTCCTCCTTGACAGTTTTGCACATCACTGCTGAGTGACAGGAATGAAGTATGAGCATGTAGATCATCATTTCCAGATGGCCCCATTTCATTAACAACCACATCTGTTTGTTCTGTTCTATAAACAAACATGTTTTCTGAGGTAACATCTGTTTTATTACTTTCACCAGAGACTGTAGCAGGTAGTGGCCCATACACAGATTTCAACACATTTTCAATAGCAAGTAAGACAGATTCCTGGGGGGTGAAGGAGAAAAAAAAAAAAAAATCAAACCAGAAAACTCACACAGACAAGCACACCTGAAAACATTACTGAGATACCTAGAATATAGAACAATAAGCAAACTGATCTTATTCAGAATATTTTTCATACAAACCTGGACAGATTCTTGCATTTCAGTTAATGCATGCTCAAAGAGACTCTGAACTGGACACCCTTAGCCTCAAGTATTTTGTGGTGGTTCACTGGTTTACTTTGATAACAGAGAATAGATTAACTGCTTTCTTTGTAACAGGGTACTGACTGCTTAAACCAGTATCAGGTAAAGCTATTCCCACCTAATATGGAGTTAGAAGCTTATAGACAAATGCACCAACAACATCCTATTTCATGTAAGCATGTTTGTGCAGGTGCTTTTATAGTGCATGTTTCCAAGACAGCTTTGTGTCAAATGATGGAAATGAAAAAGAAAAACCAACAACCCACAAAATAAAATACAACCAGAGGAAAGTTTTAAACTAGACTAAATGTGAGAATACTGGGTTAATTTTCATACAAATGACACTTAACAGGCAGTACCTTTTACAAAATTAACACAGATAAATAAAACTTCCAGTGAGGAAGAGAATTAATACACTCATGCTACTGCCTACATTCCCTTCAAATAACCACTTTACCTATGTAGCCTTCTTAATTTTCTGTGGCATTTTTTAACGAAGTGAAGCGAGTTTATGGAAATTTATCTCTATACAGCCTCTAAAACATGGGCATATATGGTCTAAATTTCAGGTCTTGGGACTATAAACAGGATATCTTGAAACTTATGCAATGTCAACAATAATCTGTATACATAATGGCAAAATATTGCTTTGACCAGAAATTAACTCCCCCCGTCCCCACCTTCACATACGTTACATTTAAAAACTGATTACTTAGTACAATAATTAATTTAAGCGTCAAATTCATGTAGGGAATTCCATTTAGCTTCCCTCATTTGAAAACAAAGCAACACACACACATCTGACACGGTGAAAGTGATATTTGAAATCAAGTGAGAAATTATTTTGAATAATCCTCCACTTAGCCTGTTCAATACTTTTCAAACAAGACAGCCCCACAATAGAGGCAAGCTATGCTTGCATGAAGAAAAAAAATATAAATTCAGTGACACTGTTTACTTTTACACATTTCAGTAGTACCAGAAGCCCTTATCACGCATACGTAAATAAAAGGTTGATAACTGAAAAGCAGATTAAAATCGTAGTTACCTTATAATGCAGTAAAACTTGAGTTTTATCAGGTGTTACATTCACATCCACAGCAGAGGCAGGTACAGTAATATTCAAAAAGAAAATAGGATATGAACGAGTACAGCCCTTCTGCTTCACCTGACTGTAATACTGTCGAATTAACTACAGATTGATTTAAGAAAAACATGTCAGTAAAGACAATAAAATAGACACAAAGGCACAGAAACAAAATTTGACATTATAATAGCATAACTAGTTTTTGTTGTTGTGTTTTTTTTGTTTGGTTGTTTTTTTTGTTTTTTTTTTAAATTAAAGGAATGCTAAAAAGGTCCTTGGGGAATGTAAGTATGCTGGAATAATCATCAAAAGGGCAGTTATTGGTTTTTTCCACATCTTCAAAGCTAAATTAAAAAAACCCCAACAAACCTATTCGAAGTAGCTACTTTGACCTTCTGAATTAATGTATCACACTTGGATGAAAAGGAATAATATGCCCAAAGTGTACTGCAACTCCAACACTTACTTCTTCTATCAGCATAAATACTATTATTTCTTTCCTTGTTAAAGAAAATGTTATAGAATACAACTACACTGCTGTCTCTTTCAGCCAAAATGAAGTCTATTTGAGAGAGCAGCACTCACACTACAGACCTGCCCTTTTCACAGAACAGGATTAATTTGCTCCTTTTATTAACCCAATTAGAAATGTACAGCTTTTCTCAAACTCTACTTGCCCTTACTATTTTCTCTATAATCCTCCCAAAAATGCATCCAAAAGACTACAAAATTATCTTGCTGTTTCAGAATTTTGGTCTTGTTGACTAGAGGGATCACTTA
>NW_009952874.1:1287731-1306766 GCF_000747805.2 Chaetura pelagica | reverse complement strand
TATGTTGACAGGACAAAAAAAATATATTGAAAGCATAAAGAATTAAGATCTGCAGCATATTAGTTTTTTAAAAAATATTTTTTTATTCTTAAATACTGTTGAAATAGCATGAAACTTGTGAAGCGGTTAAGTCACCACACCTGGACACATTTAAAAGACATGTAGATGTGTTGCTGAGGGACATGGTTTTGTGGTGGACTTGGCAGTGCTGAGTTAACCATTAGACTTGATGACCTTAAAGGTCTTTTCCAACTGAGACAATTCTATTATTTTGAAGTTATTTTAGCCTTTATATTCCCACAGTCTGTCCTCAGCTGGCACTAAACTGTAGTACTACCTGGTTCACCAGCACTTCTTCCCCATACATAGCACAGACATAAGTGACCTGTAGCTTGTTTTCCAGGCCCAACAAAAAATATTCTTACAGATGCATTGTTAGCCTCACTTGGCCAAAAAATCAATTATAAAACTGGACCCCCCCAACCACCAGAAAAAAGAAAAGGCAGTGGAACACCACCACTTGCATTGCTACAAGAACAGCTCTAGATGAAAGGCAATGTATTTTTACTTTGTATAATAGTACTCTGCATCCCACCTTGAATCTAGGTCTCTGTGCTCTGGTTAAAAAGCTGCCTCTGTCACGGGATTCAAGCTGAGCTTTGAACTCCCAGAAGAACCAGGCACATCAAATATTGTGTGGAGATGGATCAGCGTTATTTGTCACTTCACATACCACAGTTTAGGGTTTACATCTGCAAAGCTTTGCTTGCCAACTTACTTAATTGTCTCCACTTTAAAACCCACATGTACACTTTGGCATGATTTTCTTTTCTAGGGAGGGTAAGGACTAGGACAGCAAGGGTGCTCCAAGGTTCAGTAGCGTGAGAAACCCAAGAGTATCAAATTCTGCCTACACAATGCCTAGCTGTAGCCAATGCTGCTGCACTATCACTTTCATTTTTATCCAATGCATACACAAACTTAAAGGAAAAGTATTCATATCTGCTTGATAAGCCCACAGTAAGAAGTGAAAAAAACCTACACTTTTTTTTTCAGAATACTTCTCTTAGAAGAAACCACAAAGTTCCCTCACTGAGAACTTCGTAAGTGTATTTCTGCAGGCTAACACAAAGAAAGAATTAACTGTGCTGGTCTCTTGCACAGAATATCTGAAATTATTTTTTTTAAAGAGTCCTAAACATAACCTCCAGCTCTGTGGTCTTAAGAGACTGCAGCAAATGAAACAGAACTGAGGCACCAGGAGCATCTGACTTGTGGAAGAGGTTTCTCTTGTAAATGCAAGTATCTTCATCTGTAATACTCTATTTTACGTGGGAAGATGGTTCCAGATTGCACAGGTGTCTCTGTTCTCAAAGAAGTAACATTTCTATTCCTTGAATAAGAAGATGGATGTTGTTACCTTCAGTATTTCCTTCTGGTGAACTGGACGACTATTAACAAAAATGAAACTCTTTTCTGAACTTGAAAGGCTTGTCAAAGAACTGTCTGACTGTGCTTTTGGGAGAAATCCAGAAATGTTTATCTGCAATGATAAAACAAATACAGTACAAAAGTCTTTTTAAGAGATCCCCACAAAATGTTTTCATACAGGTGAGATACTAAAATAAAACTGTACAGAACCCCAAGTCATTAAAACACATGCATCACTTCTTGAAAGTTAGGATACAAAAAAATAAATGCACTAAAAGAAAAAGAAAAGATTAAGGATAGGTTTGTATCTATTTTTCTTGACAAATTTACCCAGGAGTTTGCCATTTGGACTGCCAGTTGCACCAGATTGCTGCTGCAGCTGAGGGCTGTGGAGAACACCAGAGCCAGCTTTAGGCCTGCTGACTGCAGGGTTGCAACCTAAAGGCACGTGCTGCTGCCCAACCTGGTGAACGCAGCAGTGAATTACCCGTGGGAAAAGCCCAAAACATACAACCTCCCCTCCCATATTTCACATGGGGCACCTTAAATAGCCTGTCAGAGGGCATTTATTCAGGGCACCTAAATTTACCTACACCACCTGTATCCAAATCATCTGACTCTCAAGAGTGCTGAGCACCCACGATTCACAGACAGCAACAGAACCTGTGAGCACATAGCACTGCCAAGGAGCCTCGGAATATCACAGGCTTTGAGTACCTAGTGTTCAACAACAGGGTTTTTTTCTGATGAGATGATTTAACTTGTTTTTTTAAGGTCAAAATGAGGCTGATGACTTGTGCTGCCCAGCCCATCACCGCCCCCTCTCCTTCATCAAGCAACTTTGAAAATGTTGGATCAATTTCAATTCCATCTGACTAAGAAGCAGAAATCCCAAAGATATCATATTTCCACAAATTCTGTGATAACTGACAGCTGTTTGAAAAGGACAGCCTCCAGATAATGGCCTTACTGAGGAAAAGGCGATTGTAACTTTTCTAAAGACACTATCCATCAGCATGTAAGCACTGACATGACAACCAGCCCACATACAGCCCCACTCACGACCCAAACTAATATGTGAAGGAACACAGGGGCATCGTGAGGATGAAGATTTTGGAGATGAAGAGAAGTCTGGAGAATGTTCTGGTCACAGGGTGGATCACAGAAATCAGACCTTGTTAGCTCTGCTTTTGGCAGAACCACTTGTATTTACTTAAATCCAAATTATCATGCATTAGAAACAGAATTTAAAATCGCTGGGATTTGGCCTATCCTTCCCATTCATCTACGTCACACCAGCTATCTGCTCATGTGCTCCCTTCCTCCCTCTTGACCTTGTAACAAGCATTCTGTGCTAAACCTGGAGTGTTCTGGTCAGCAATGTTGCACAGAACCAAACACCACTGGTCAAGTTAAAGAGGTGTCAAGTATCTGTTGGATGATTATCAGAAAACAACATGCAGCACTTCTAGATTTTATTCTGCAACTTTAGCACATCCTCTCCGACTGTTCCTTCTTTAGGCTTCAAGCTCCTTTTCTAAGTTCCATGTATTTGTACAAGTCTTCACTTCAAACTGTGTTTTTATATACAGACAACATTAAAGCAAAACTGAAAGTCTCAAAGTAACTCATTTAAGAAGTTGCCAGATTTAGAAATGGCTGACTGCTGTTACTATTTAAAGTCATGCAGAATATCAGTATGCTCATTAAAAGTTAGCAACAATTTCTAAAACTAGTCTTTCAAATATAAAAATACATGAAGTCTAAAGACAAAACTAAAATACCTGAAATATATGACAGAATTTTGGCTTTTCCTTTGAACCAGATATTTTCAAAGTTAATACTTTAATAAAACACAACTTATATATGTATTAAAATATATCTGTGTTGACTAGACAATAGAATGTCTTTCTTAAGCACTTATCTTTTTTCCAAGTGGCATGTGCATCTACTAAACTTTACCCCCACAGAAAAAGAAAAGACTAGGAAAATTTCCTTTGTGAAAGTTTTCAGCCAAAATAGATCCATTCATTTACAAGACTGGGGACATGGATAACACAGATGCTATTTTGAACATGTAAAAAGTTGTGTCAATTTTTTATTTCCTTAGTTTGCTTTGTATTATAAATAGCTCCTGATTTGGAGTCAGCTTGAAATGTGTTCTTATTTCACTCAGTGCTCATAACAAAAATGTCTTGAAGAAAGCCAGCCCTTAAAACCCCTGAATTATTTGTTAAATAAGTTTTAACTCTGTAGTTAGTAAGGTATGGCTCACAGAAAGTTGTTCACAGCAACACAACTGTTGTTCAAAGCTACACAATGAGCAACTAGGAAAGGAAAGAACTACAGAGCTGCCCTCTGGACTGTGTGCTGAAAGAGGCATGGACATAGCAGGAAGGAAAAAGGAAGCATATGCCTTGTCATTAAATACCTATCCCAATACCTGCACACAAATGAGAAAGAAAGGGTTACATAGGCAACCTTAATTCTGCCATTTCATAGTGTTTGGCTGCTTAATTTAGAAACATTCATGGCTTCTGAATGTAGATTTGTGTGTGAGCAACATGCAAGGACTACTTATACACCTATAAATGATGCACATGGTATTTTACACACTATTTAGAGGCAGAGAGCGATGGAATGTTCCCCAACTTCTATTCAAGGAATAGGGATGCCTCATGGTATAGCAGAGAGGTAATGTGAGAATCTGAGTGCCTTCTTCAAGATAGTCTCTTCTAAGTACCCTCATCTCTTCCCTTTGGAGTCCTCTGCACTTGCCCTGTGCGGCACATCCAGCCTGCATTCAGGTAAGATTAACTTTGGATGTTCCATTCTGACATAAGCAACTAAAACTTTGTAAACTACACGAAGCAACTTCCCTTTTTCCCCTCATTTTGCTGCCTATGTATACTACAAGCATTCTGAAACTCAAGATATAAGTTTAAATAATGCTATTAAACACAATTTACCATTCTGAATGTAGCATGGTAAGTTGTGTTTAATAGCCACTGTGACTTTACAGATGGTGATTCATCTCATTTATGTCACTGGTCAAGATTTATTATTACAAGATACAGGAAAATGCAACTTTGAAGGATCAGCAGTAGCAAGACTCCCCTTTGTAAGAATGTTTCCAACTCTCTAACCAGAGTAAAACATTTTTCAGCTATTAGACAAAGGAGAATATAATGGGGAATTCCTTCAATTTCAACAGGGGCAAAGAAAGCTTTAAAAACTATGTCATATTTCCTTGAAATATGCTTAGTGGAAATTCTGCATAACTTGCTTTCGAAGTATGTGTTTCTTTTGTTGCACAGGTGGCCCTCACTGAAACTGACAGGATACTCTTTAAACTATGAGGCTAAGAGGCTACATGGATGAGAATGATACAAATGCTTAGATATTAATCAGAGCAAAACCTGCCTGAGGGCCAGGAATCCCAAATTAGACAGCTCTGAGCAATCAGCAATTCTGCATTTGTCATCACAACTGTTTTTACTGCCATTTGATCAGTGCCACATGAGTCCTCACTAGATGATTCTTGGAGGGGATTTTCAATCACCAAACCAATTAATTTTACAGAGAGGACAGTAATAGAATCAAATGCATTAATCAGATGTCAATGGGAGATAATATTCTCTTTCTTAAAGCCTCCTTTGTGAATATTGATTTGGGTCTCTTCATTGACAGACTTGAAGTAGATTTGGGAGAAGGAAGTTTAAACTCACCTCAGGATCTTCACAGCAGTGTTGAAAAGGTACCATACTGCTCATAACGGCTGTTCCCAGAACTGACATAAAGGCCATTTTGTGATTTGACACCCTGGTCTTCTGCCAAATAACTGCCTGAAACAAATGGCACAGAGTCAAATTTTTGACATTATATTTGTTGAACTCAAGTCATGTCTATGAACATGTATATGCAACTGCACACATACTGTATATGTAACATTCTGTACTTTGACCCTCTTACATTCACAACTTTCAGTGCTAACCCACACGATACGGTCCAACTTTTTGGCATGTCATCTCATATTGTATTACTTATTCAGACTCATAGTGATTGGAAAATTAGGCAAAGCTTGTATTTATGGATGCTACATGGCTAATCTGGACTTCTGCACCTAAAACTTTTAGTAAAAACTAATCAATCAAAATACTACTTCTCCTCATAGATATATAGCAGTAGGCTATGTGTTTTTACCAACCACGTAAATTGAGGGTTTATGACATGTCTCTGGCATGGTGGTCACCACTCAGAGGTGGGCACTGCAATGCTGATGGTACTCATGATCAAGAGATAGGCCATTTTGGTAGACCGGCCATTAGATGTTCATTCATAGCACTCATCTGGATACTCTAGGTCTATGACAAGCCTGCTATTTAGAAAGGAAAATGGTTTCTCAGGCAGTATTTATAAGAAAAGCAGTTGTTTGTCTAATGAACTTTGTAAAAGTTAAAAGGATAAATGAGTATCTGCTCTCTTAGCTACGTATCTTACAACATTACTGCAAAGATTAATTAATACAGTAAGGCAGTAAGAAATGCAACTTGCATCAGAACTTCCCTGTCAAATCCACTTACATATACAGAAAATATTAGCTTCTTTGGAAGGTAAAATTTTGTCTCTCACTAATGTGAAGTCTGACACTAAACAGTCACAAATTTAATTCAGAATCTGCTGACTTATTGCTGTGTATCAACAAGAAAATATTTTGCTTAGTTTGCTTTCTGCTTCTAAGCAACTAAGACTGCTAGATTCAGATACACTTTATTTCTGTCACTGTTAGCTGAGTGTATTTTGGTGTGCAACATTCAAACAGAAATGAAAAAAATGCAGTAAATTGCACTTTAAATCTGACTTTACAGTGCTGTTTAAAATGCATGTTTTAAACAGGTGCTAGGTGTCCCATAAATTCAAAATAAGTTCACAGTATTGGAGTACAGGATGCTATCCGAAAGCATGGTGAGTGAGCAAAGAATACATATACATCCATCTCAAGAAACGCAATACATAGCCTTAAAATTCCACCTGTCCAGTGGGATATTTGCTGGCCTTGAGGAGTGAATTCCACTGAAGAACATGGTGTTCCTGTAAAATGATATTCCCTTCCTACAGGACAGGTGGAATTGTAAAGCTTTGAGACTGTTAAGCCTAAAACTGTTCCTCAAATCTTTAATTTTCCATTTCCATGTGAACTCTGAGTTGTTAATGAAACAGGGCTTTGTAGTCCAGCCTGAATCCAACTTGCCTCCTAGACACCAGCCTGACAGACCTTTGCACATGCCAGATCACCGCTCAGTCATCCTACAGTGAGCTCAAACCCCTCCAACATAAAGGACAGATCTTAGCATGGAGGGCAGCGAATTCAGAAAGGGGAGAAGGAAAAATGAGCAAGCAGAGCCATGACCTGGGTGTCCACAGCTCTGGCATGGAGAATCCCCACCGTGCTTCAGCAGCAGGCAGCAGCAAAGGACAGCCTAGGGCTGCCCAAGGCATGCTGCCTCTCAGCCTCTCTCCTCTACACCTGCTGTAAATCTCCTCAACGACATTTTGGAGTGATGAAAGAATTTGTCCTCTTCTTTAGAGCTCGTCTTATAAAACATATCCTGTACTGCTTCTATTTTAAAACAGATTACTTAAAATGGAAACACACAGTGCCAAGCCATTTTTTCTTTACTGCATATGTTTTAAATTAAATGCATGTGACCAAACTGAGAAAGACACTTGTTACATGACAAATATAAACATCATGCTGTTTATTTTAGGTTATACTAGTGTGATGCTGCAGGTACAGATATAAATCTTAGCTGCTGATTAATGCAAGGTTATTACACTGCTTGACCTGCTGAATGGCTGATACTCAGGACTGCCAAAAGATCACTTCAGTAAGGTGGTTCTAAGAAAGCTGTCAAAAACGAGAACTTATTAAATGCAAACTTGCTAAAAGTAGATACTGTTATTAAGTTCAGGGTCTGTTTTTTAACTAGTCATACATTTATCAGATACTAATATTCAGAAATACAGGCATAATTTTAAGAACTAGTTACCTCTGTAGGTTAAATTAAAGCCTGCACACAGGCCAGGCAACTCCTAAATTTCTGTATAACATAAACACTGAATACATTGTGTGTTCATTTTTAATCCTGACTACTCGTTATGAAGCCACAGCATAGGAATAGCTGGTAGTTTAAAGAAAATTATGCTTCTAGACTCCCCAGATGTATTAACAGGTATTAATAATCCACAAAGAAAAACACCTGTTCCTTTTAATTGAGGTTCCTGCAATACCCTACTTTTTTAACCTTGCTTATACCCTTTAGTTTAGCTAAAAATACACCCCCCCACACCCCCCCATATTTTTTTCTAGGTCATATAAAGCGGGTGTCCAGCATGAGCCAAGGAAGAATTTGACTCTAGTCAGTATGATGACACTGCAGAAACAGCCTACTCAAAGATATATTATTACATATGGCCCATCTTAGGCTTTGCTAGAGCTAGCCAAATATATCCCAGCTCCCTCTTTGTTTCATTGAGGGGGATTACATGATCTAGATCTTACAAAATGTCATAGCGTATAAAATCTGCTGCACATACACAGAAGAAAAGCAGACGTGTGTGCCTGTGTATGTTTCTTCACCCCTAGGACATATGCATGCATACTTTTGTGAAGTTGACAATGTATATGCACATATGGAGCAAGCATTTCTGTTATTTCAGGATGCAGGCACATAGCACAGAAGAATTTCCTGAAAAATATATAAAGTTTGGAGAAAGAGTATGCAACCTTTCCTCACTGGGGTCCTTGGTATACGGCACCGAGGAGTGTAAGAGCTGCTCATTATTTGTGTCCTCAAAGACAACAAGGAAGGATCAAGAAAAAATGCGGTCACTCCTAGTCTTTAGCTATCCTTCATATTTTAGAACTTCTACGAGCAATCACAAAGATCTGCAATCACAGACAATAGAAAAAACTTATTTAGAGCTGGGGACTGGATGCTGTTGCTGACTGGGGCTACTTCAATGCAACTATGATGTTGCAAGTTAAAAAGATTCATCCCATTTACCTTATTACTGCATAATGGCACTAACTTAACTAAGTGGACTTTTGCTACCCAGAAACCATGTACTTTGTTTTGCAAAAACTGTTGTGTTATTTATCCTGTAATACAGTTTGAGGATGTAAAAGTCTAGTAGAGCAATAACTGTACATGAACTGTAGGTTGCTAATGACATGAGTTAGCTCTTTAAAAGAGAGCTGTATTTCAGTGTCTCTTTAATTTTGTTTTACATGCTTCAAAAATCTTGGCATCTAGGATCTCACTGCAGATTGTTAAAACTCTTTGGGTCAGTAAGTTCCTTAAGTCCTGAATTAAAACCTAGTAGTTTATTAGGATCCAACATAACTGAAAACACCCCTGCCTACCTGTTAAGGGAGTATAAAAACAGGGACAAAGCCAGGCAGCAATATCCAAAGTTTGAATGGAGCCCAAGTGAAACAAAAAGACATCACCTTGTACGATGTGTATAATTTCTTCTGCTTGTGACACAGACACCTAGCTGAAAGGGTTGGCATGTTCTCTGCAGTAGAAGAAAGCCTATCAGCTCAGATCAAGATAAAGCCTTAACCATATTCTTTAAAATCCCAGCCTCGAAAAGCATTACTGTTGTTTCTCTGTGCCACGCCATAAATGGTATTTATGTGTTTTTAGCTTGTTTAAAACAAGTTTTAAAACTGCTGGTAAATTATCTTACTAAAAGAGGGCTCCTGCACAATCTTCCCTTGAAAACAAACAGAAATCACAGCAATTTTTCAACTTAAAGAAAAATAATGCAACTCTACATAATCCTAATTATTCTGCCTATGTATTTTATACTTGCCCCTGAGGAATCAGTTGTCTCATCCATTTCATAAGTGATGGTGGGACACCTACCAGTGAAGGTAGAGAAACTGAAGGCCCTCTTTTTCCCCTCATCAGATGCACCTGACATACTTGTCTATCCCAGGGGCATCAGATACCACAACTATCAAGGGGATTTGTTGAAAGACAGTAATGTTCCACAGCACTGTTCATCCTACAAATTCTGATTTATTTCCTGCTCACATTTCCCGTTTGAATACAAGAGCACCCTCTCAGTGAAAAGGCTTCCTTCAGCATCACACAGTGGAAAAATGCTTGTATTTGGGGAGCTGGAAGTTTAAGTTTGGAAAGGAGCTGACCTATTACCAGGAGGCAAGTACATTAATCTGGTAACACAGGTCTTTAGAGCCTTTTAAGAATTACAAAGACTACAGACAATTGTAAGCTTTTTGGCTGCTTTAACCATGCAAGTTCGGCTGTAGGTGTCTAGAGAAATTCTACTTGCATAGCAGAAGGAAAAAATTATAAACAAATCCTCCCAAACAATCAAACTACTGTAAAAAAATCAGTTCCTAAACTGTCATTCAGGGGATATACATCATCCCAGTGAATTCCATTTAAGTAAGGGGAGGTTTAAAAAGCTTTTTGTAAAACAATGGTTAAGAAAAACAATATACCTAACTGTGATAAAGTACATTGGTAAGGAAGAGGGAAAACTCCCAGGTGGCTTTGGAAACAAATCTTTTTCTGTTAACTTTTAAGCGTACAAAGTGAGTGTGAAAGTCTTGTGAGAGCTAAAGACACATTTCAGATTCTGCAACACGTACTGCATATGTGAAACAGTAATTGTTTTGAGATTTCAGACATACACTGTGCTGTCATTTGAAAAAAGTGATGGATGAGAAACTGAAAACCTCAAGGAATTAGTAATAGGATATAAAGCATTTCACCTCTAGGTCACCAGTTCAAATTCAACCAGGTTGGTAGTGACCAAAAGTAGTTACCATCTGGCAGCTGTTCTCTGGCTGATGTAAATTGAGTTGAGGGTCTCAGCGCATTTCCTAGTGGACAGGTGTCCTCAGCACAAAAACCCCACCATAATTAACTCTCTGTTTGGCTTTCTCAGCAGAGCTACTGAACAACGAATGGAAGACTGAGCTAAACTGCAGGTCAGCATGAAAGCATGTTGGCTGCAGAGCACTGCAGATTCTTAATCATAACTCCTCTTTATATTTTAAGACACAGATTAGGGAGCGACTTAATTTATCATCATTATATTAAACAGAGCTTATGTACTGCTGTTTCTGCTCACTGCAGATTTCTTTTCAGTGTGCAGCTACAGCAGAGTTTTAAAGCAAAAATCAATGAATGCAAAGTACAACTCCATTATTAAAAATGGTAAATTTACCCTAAGGCACTTACTCCATCTCAAAAACCACTTAATACAGAGGACTCGGATACAGAAAACAAACTGGGTTTGGACTAATGGATACAGACTGCAGGTTGAGATTATCCAACTTTGGAAATAAGAGGAGACATAATGTAAAGAAAAAACAAAACAAAGGTGGCACCCTTTAGGGCAACACCAACCACAACAGGGATTGGAGAATAATATAACCCACAATTATACTAATAGCTTTTAAATAGACCTCTTGAATCCAGAAGTTCTGACCTATGTCTCTGTCAAGAAACAAAAAAGACAGTTCCAGGCAGAACTCTGTGTGACCAAGAATTCAAAATCCTACACATGGAAACCACTGGAAAAGAATATTCCCTTATGCAGATTTTTTCTCAACAGCAGCTGGAAAATTTATTGAGTCTACTTAGGACCCACCTGTGCCTTGCACAAGACATGGAACCAGTTGTGTATAGTATGACCTGCTGATAGGCACCATCTAAACCACCTGTTCCGTAATTTGTTCAGCCCTATTATATTTGAAATTGCTGAGACAGGTATAGTTATTGAGTGTCCTCTCTCATTTCACCGTTTGTGGAATAAAGGTAGCTAGAACAAAAGTATTCCGTACCATCAGCCTTTCAACACACAAAGGCATTTCTTAACATCAGTGGCTTATAAGACTGAGTTAAGGGCTACTGGTGTTAAACAGTGAAGAGTGAAAACTGTTGTTCCAGGGCAGACCCCCTGCCCCATCTCAGGTAAAATACAACCAGGGTTCATAGGTGGCTAGAACACAGCATTTCGGGTTGAAGAGTTTGACACAGTTGAAGTGGTAGCTGACTTTGGTATGTCCTTAGCACGCCTTCTGATAATGTTAACTTTAAATAAACCTGCTGAATACTCATGTAAATTATTTCCATTTGGCTGTCTCATTATTCAATATGCTTTCAAGGAACATGGTGATGAAAGAAGAAAAATACCTCTTTCTAACATAACCATACTGGCAAGAGGATCAACATTATCAGTATTCAAAGAATGTGTTGGCAGAATAAACCTTCATAAAAAGAAGGAGCACTAGCTAATCCAAGTTGTCAAAATAGCAATAGTACTTCAAAGGTTGATCTGCAAAGTGATTCATTATTTATTGCTAAAGCAAACAAAACATTCTGAGCAGAAAGAGCAATTGAGTATTTCCCATCTCAGAATTCTACTGACAGAGTGAAACAATAAATGAACCCTAGGATGACTGATAAAAGGACAGCTATTTTCTTACTTACTAGAAAACAACCCAAAGGCAGGAAGAACACTGTGGTTCTTCACAGAAAAGAAGTCAGATCCTTAATGGTAATATTTTAATCTGAACTAACATAAGTATGAAATGTGGCACACCAGGAAGAAAAATGTCTGGAAATTTCTTTGTGAAGCACAAGGCTTAACATGATTAAAAAACCCAACATGGTGGGAATAAGATATGCAATGTATTGTTCATCCTAAAAAACACAGTTCAGTACGATGCCTGCCTTTGAAAAATAAGTTTCTGCTAGAACTAATTAGGTAACCACTTCCAGACCCCTGACCTCAGACTTACTTTATATAAGTTTCAGCCTCATTATATCCTTTCTCCATAAAGCCAGGGCTATCCTTTCTTCCATTCTTCTTTCATTTCTCACAAAACACAGGGCTTTAAGTAATGTTTTTTAAATTTTTTTAAATCTCCTGATTTTGTCACTTATTTTCAGAATTCCTTTGAAATACACTAGATATACTTTCTATGCACCTTGCCTTATCTCCTGAAATACTTCATCTCTCGTACCTTCTTGCTCTTCTAAGCATCAGAAATTGATCTTATCACTCCTGAGGTGTTCTATTGCAACAGAAAGTACTGGGTCAGCCTCAAGAATTTAAGATTCTAGGAGAGCTCCTCTGAATATTTTGCATACACAAGTTTTTAAAATTAATATATCATCTACGAGCTCCATGAAAAATAAAGCCATTCTGAAAAGCTGAGTCTCTCCTACTACATATCAAACAGAAATCCAACAGCCACCACATAAAAAAATAAAAAAAAAAAATAAAAAAAAATCAGACAACCTTATTGAGTAGAGTATTATTCTAACACAGATAGATACTGCAGTATCACTATAGGAAAAACACCTTCTGATCTGAATGAATAATTTTAATTACAATAATACTTAGCCTCTGAAGGGAAAATAACTAATGAATATTCGTGTTTTGTGGTATTACGGTAAAGCAGACACACATAGACCCGTTGAAAGGTGTTAAGCATTGGAATTTCAGAATTTATTAAAAGGTATGATGCAATGGGTTATTCTTATTTTCCCTGCAATGACAACAGCAGTAGAAACACAGGATTCTGCACTCCAAGTTCTTTTTCAACTTTTTTACACTATTTAAAAGCATTCACATATGCACAGGAAAACTACACTTACGGTACCATTTATTTAGCCTTTGATTTTCCCAACTCAGCAACAGCTACTGAGCGACCTCTTGTGCTGAAACACGTCTGAGCAGTTCCTTTCTTTTTTTCTTTTTCTCTAAAATAATTAAATGAACATAAGGCCAGCACTACAAAATGTGGAGGCCATCCCTGTCATTAAAACGAATATATACTGCCTGCAGACAGCATTTCTTTTTTACTGATGTGTTTCACCCACTCAAATTGTTTACTGAGGAATTTACCTCTGAAGCTAACATGACAGGTAGTCAAAACCAATGTGCAATGGTTGTTGTCATGCTACTCTCCATATCATTTTTGCAATAAGTATTGTGAAAAAGACGTGATCAATGTCTTGCACATTATTACCATTGTATTAAAATAAACATACAAAGAAAAAAGATAGTCTCATCAAAGAGGATGAAATAAAAATACCATAAAATAAAAAAAATCTGCAATTTGCCAGCAGCAGTGAAATTGTCATTCCCCTCCTCCTCATTCCACTTTCCCTCCAAATCACAGCTGTCTTATTGAGAAGTCACATTCCAATGCCCCACTGCCAGCACCCAGAGGCATCAACATGACTTTCCAGACTAGAAAAGCTCATGCAAACTCTGTAAGCATCCATGCAATAGATGTCTACTTCAGAAAGGTCAACTGAGCAACCATCTTCCACAATAAATAACATGTTTCCCAATGCAGTAGATCAAACTTAAGACCTGTAATAGATGATAACAAGCTACAGTTGCCACAGAGGGGAAAAAAATATCCACAGAAACTACAGGCAACAAACAGTACTTGCATTGGTCAATAAAGATAAATAAAACCTCCTGCTTAACCACAGAAAAATTATACCACACCTATCAGAAAGGTCAAAAACCAAACCACCAATAGAAGATGAAAGTAGTTTTATTAATCAATATTTAAGACCAAGAATGTGAAAGCACTGTTAGATTTGCCAGGAACCTTCATACATACAAACTAAGGAGAGATCTCTGGTTTCAAACTTTCTGTAGTGTCAATGAAATAAGACTTAAAAGTAGTTATGCTTACTGAGCTTTGGAATACTTGCTCCTTAGCCACAAGGCAGGCTTTTGTTTTACACAAGATCTACACTTTGATATTTAGAATACATGAATAAATATAATCAGAGCACGCTATACAACTGGGATGGGCAATCTGTTGTCTTCTCAGAAAGCACAATGTCATTTGCCATTCCCCCCAAAACAGAACTTCAGTCTGAATGTTTGCTTGATAGAGTAACTGTTCAAAACTGTCCAAGGAACAGGCCGAAGAGCAAGATCAACAAACAAATGTATTTTTTAACAGAAAAATAATTGCTGAGGGATCTGGCCACCAGATGTCACTCTCTACTTTGTGGCAACTTTTTAGCCTACCTTTCCTCTCAGAGGTGCTAAAAATAGTACAGTCAATAAAATCAGCCATGTTAAACTGGGGCCAGGTAAAGGAGGACTGCTCAATGAGTCATTTCTGTAGCTGTGCTGTAAAATTATTGCTCAGAAAGCTGTGAAGTCAAAGTACCCTCCAAGCAGCCTCTGAATCTGTTCCAAGTCTAAACAAAGCACAACTAGCTCAACTAACGCCCATTTGTCACGTTACCATTGCTTACACTAATGTAGCAAATTGCTTTGCCTTTTTAAATAGAACCACCATGATGTATTGAGCTGTTGTGACTCAGAACACAGCAAGTTACCTGGATGTGCTGGAGAGTCTACCCAGAGAGACAGCATAACCAAATGAGTTCTGAGAGTTTTTTTCAGTTGTTTTAGGTTAACACTTGGTTAGGCCCTGTGGCCTATTAAGGTCTTGCTGTTTTGCACTGCAGACCACCACCACCACCATCTTTACTAACCACTGGCATGCAAAATTATTCTTATACCACTAGCATGTAAAATAATTTTTATACTTCATGTATCTAACCAGGCATCTGTTGGAACAGACCAAGAAGCAGATCTGAGCCAGAGTTGTAGAAATTTAGTATCAAAATCCATAACCATTATAAATACACATATATGAAGTGAAGAAGTCAAAGTTCAAAACAACTCTAAGGTGAAAGAAAATTCCTAGGAATTAATGATTTTATGTAAATATAAGATGAACAGCATAAATCAATGAGAAACTGATCTTTAAGATAGCTGACAGAAAAAGTCATTATTACCTTATTATGTGATAAGGTTATCCTCAGCTCTGGTTTTATGATACCATAGGCTATCACAAGATCTTGGATTTTTTTCAGTTCTTCCTTACATTTTTTATTTGCTGAGTAACACTGCTTTCTTACAGGAAGATTCTTAAACAAATTCAAGACTGTTACTGTAGTACCTGCAAACAGGTGACAAAAAACAAGTAGAAATTACACTGAAAGCATACAACTGATGGGATAGAGAAAACTTCATTGTTACTTCAAGAGCCCTGTCTGTTTGCAGCTGTACACAAATTAACCCTAGTAACTCTTAATTAGATTATATTAGCATGAGAAGAAATTGACAAAATTAGCAGTCAACTTCCCCAAAAAAGTACCTCTAGTGCACAAGAGCCACGATTCCCCTTTTTTATTTAATGATTGCAGCATTAAGTTTTCTTTTGTACACACTGACAATAGCAAGAATTAGCACTGAATAAAACTGAAGACTCTTTCAGAGTGTATTAAATTAACTTCTATTAATAAAATGGTTAACAGACTAGCATCTAATTAGACATATCTGGAGACAAAGGAACACTGAGCTCTGTAGGGCCCTCCACAAGCATTTACTTTAGGTTAATACCTGAAGAACTAGACACCTCTGTTCAAGACACAGTATAGAGTAAGAGGAGGAATATTCATCTACCAACACAATCACATAAATTCCTCGCCCATAAGGATATTGCAAAGTATAAAATATATGTCACAGAATTCAGTCAATCATTCAACAATTTTGATAAAAGACAAGGAAACACAACCCACAGGCTTTCCAGCCTCATGGAAAACACTACAGGCTAAATCTTAAAAAGAATCCCCGATTAAAATTAGTTAAGAGTTCTCAGCTTCAACCCTTTCGTCACCATTTGCCCATGACAAGCCCCTGGCAGCTTCTGGCTTAATGGCTCCCCACACCCAGTTAGTGCTGAGGAGGAAGGGAGCCAGGTAATAGCAGCTCCCCTTGGACACAAGTGCTGCAGCCAGCTTGGGGCAGCTTGTGGGCACCATATCGACAAGCAGCTGCCGCAGCTCAACTAGGAAAAGTTGGATTTTATGGAAAAGCTGCAACTGCTTCCTCAGAAGCAAACCCTCATCACAAGAAACGAGCACATCACTTTTCTTCTGAGAATGTGCACCAGTTGGGAGTGTGAATGACAGAACGTGGTCTTCACTGAGCTGCAATTAGCTGACCAGAGCACAGAGTAGATGCTACCCCAAACCTACACTATCTCTGAACCACCATGGCTCAACTCTGAGGTGAGGGCAACCTTTAATTTTCCACACAAACACAATACAACGGGGACACACCCATCCTGCAGGTTAGAACAAACTGTGACTGCCTCACCCTATAGCCATGTGGCTTCCAGCAATTCCTTTGTATAGCAGCAGGCAACTCTTCCTGCTTTAACCCAGGATTTTGCTACCTACTTTGGTCTTGAACTAATCTTTCAAATGCTTATACAGAAAACCTGCCTGGACCTGGGGCATTGAATTTTTATAGCCTGTATTTCTGCTGTCAGCTTGAAGAGGTGAGCCAGAGAAGAAACTAGTTTATAATTACCATTTAGAGCAACATCCAAGACTTATTATTTCTTATGATAACAACACATTCTCAGTTGACAGACATAAGGCAAGAAACATTTACAGCTGCAGAGAGTTCAAACTCAGCCTTCAGATACAGAACAGGTATTTCAACATCAAATAGAGCCTCAGAGAAACATAAAATACTTCTGTCAGTGCAACACAAGAACAATTATATCCTACCTTGCCAAAGACTGGAAGGCTTTTTAGAAACTATATGCCCATTGCTATCCAAAGCATACTGACTGCTGAAATCATCATCAGGTGTCTTTGTTGTGATCAAAACCTGAAAAGTGTGATTTAGAAAAAAAAAAAAAGTTAGTCAAGGATTCACAAAGTTCAGGAAGAGCTTAGATAAGCTTTGCTGCCACTCTTACCGTAGTGTTATTTTAGTCACCTCAAGTACCTTTAATTAGTTTAGAAAACTTCTCTTCTACAAGTGTTTCTTACAGAAACATTCTGCATTACTAATTTCCCATCAGTTTAACAAAAAGCCATGCACTTCTATCACACTAATACACCAAGCACAGCAATCCTGATTGCCTACAGCACCACACTCATATCGCCTGTTTGAACAAAGGTTACACAAACAATTAAATCAAATGATAATTTTCACCCTCTGTGAGAGAAGGCAGATTAATGTGAAATTCCACAAATATAATAACTATTATCAAACAAACAGTATATTATCTTTCCACACCCAAACATATCTAGCAATCAGCAGTAGCATGTTTTGTAAGGTATTAAGGTGATACACAGCTCAGCTTTAGCAAGACCAGTAATACACCAGAAGTTCAATAAAACTACAATTCCCTGAGTTTAGGTATCAACATTTTGAAAAACAGAACCACTCTTTTTCAACCACCTGAAAGGCATAAAGTTTATCACACATAAGAGAGCTTCAGGATATTTTGATTTATTTTAGTGTCCCGTATAAGTAATTCAGAGTTCAGCCATGCCTCTGGAGAAAAAAAAAACAGTAACTGATTAATTGGAAATTACAGTATTAGAGACCTACTTAAAGGCCAACACTAAAGTACCTCTTAACTGAAACTTCAGGGGGCAATCTGGGTAGGTAGAATGCAATTAATGCCAGGAGTGCTTAATTAACATAATTACTGATCCAAGGATTAAAGTAATACCTATTAAAGTACTTATTATGCTCAGACCACCTCCCCTCTCTTACGAAAGGCTCCAAGGAGCTGATTAAAAGCTCAGAACAGATAGCACCCTGCTCTGACAACTCACAGAAGTGAGCAATGACTAAGGTCTGTCATTACCTGTCAAAACACCAACACGTTTGAAAGTATCTTTGGAAATCTCCAACCAAACACAGAACCAAACCCTGCTTAGTGCAATTTGAATGTAGCCCAAGGTAGCACAGAGTAGAGCTGTAACACTTCTCCTGACCTCAGCTGTTGATGGTTCCGATCAGACACAGACACCAGTATCTTCTTGCAGGATCTAATGCTTGGCAGACTTAGAAAGAAGAATCCAAGACATGACCTTTGCACAGCATGAATACAAAAAGGCAGAACACAATGGAACAGGCAGATACTCTACCCTGATCTGCGCAAACACTTTTCAGCTGGTTTTGAACGAAATTACTTAGTTTCAGTCAACAAGTTATTCCTAAATATCAGTACACTGTTAGTCCCCATAACACAAACATATGGATCAGACTCAGGCAGGCCAGGGAGCAGGTTCCTGTTTACTCATATGGACAATAAAGTTTGTGCAATTGCAGTTATATACCTGTCAAGGAGCAGTATGGTGCCCAGCAAGATGCCACGATTGCTTATCACCCAGATAACATCAAGGTAGGAATCATTACTAGAACAGTAGCTATGTGAGACAACAGTTCCCTGAAACGGGTTCTCCTGGCCACCATCTGCTGTTTCTCATTTTGGTTTACCCCAATGCAGTTACCCAACTCAGCCATACTCTTTGACATTTTATTTGCTGTTAACACTAGAGAGGATAAGCCAGTGTCCTCAGGAATCACTATCTATGCCCTGATACAAAATAAAACACTAAGCAATCTGTCTTGGACCTATTCTGAATGAGGAAAAGAAATCAAGCACTGCTGTGACCAGTATGACAGGCA
>NW_009952874.1:1281657-1287607 GCF_000747805.2 Chaetura pelagica | reverse complement strand
GATTTCTCTTGGTTTCACTATGAACAATGCAATTCACACCCTGTGGTATCAGTATATTACATAATGCAAATGCAGTAAATTCAAACAGGAATTAAGTAACATTTTTTTTAAACTATGATGAAATTTGAAAAACCTGCATTAGGAAATATCAAAACCCCCTGAGATAGGCACAGAACTATATATATTCAATTAACACAATAGAAAGGTGGGTACACTTGGCTTTCTGTATTAATGAATAATGCTAAAGCTATCTTCAGGTGAAAAGCAATGCTTTTGCTAATATTTGAGTCAACCTCCTACTGGGAAGCAGCAATACACCTCACCTGAACATAAAAACATGTAAGGACATAGAAACAAAAAACCTTCTACCCTGCTGCTGTATGCACTAATGAAGGCCTGGAGCATTTTACAATGACCCTTTATATTCCATTCTAATTTTTACTTTCAGGCCACTTAACTGCTTAGGAAAAGTGAGATTACCTTCTTCTGCTTGAATAAAAATAAGTAACTATTTCTTCTCTAGTATTATTCATTTTTACTTGCACACGTTTTACTTAAAATATTACAATGCATACTTTAACCTGAAGCCAGGACATTACATCAAGAATAAAAATCATTCTACACATGCTCAATGCACAGTCATGCTACAGAGGCAGTTGACCCTGCTGGTAACAACAAGGCAAGATATACCATGTTCCTATTTTTCAAAACAACAAAGCTGAGGTTCAAATTAATCACTAGATACCATTCAACACCTTGCAGAAAGGCTACAGTTGAGTTTCTAATCAACTAGCTGGCTTTTAATTTTAATTAAATATCATCACATTATAGAAAACTACAACATAAGCTGATGTTTTTCCCTGTGTTGTATAAAAGCTAGTAGATATGCAGTACAAAGATGCTCAATAACATCACCTACTAGAGTCTGGTCAACCAGAGAGTTAACAGGAAGAAAACACTAGCCAAAGCTTCCCACTACACCTGACCACTGCCACACTTTCTACCTGAGAACCACTCCACCTGCTGGTTAACTCCTGACTGTCTCCAAAAAGCCCATTTCCTGTCTTTCTTCAGGCAAATTGGGTAGTAAATCTTAACTAATCAGGTAGCCTTCCTAATCCAGCTGGAAGAAGTTAAAACAATGAAAATGCCACAAGCCTTAAGCAAACACCATCAATCTGTGAAATGAAATTTCAAAATTTTCCTTCTCTATTATACTTTGGAACTCAATTAAGAGTTAATGTGGTTGTTGAACTCTCATAAGTGGTCGACCTTATTTATGTCACACAATAGTATTCTGTTATACAAATATTCTTATCACCAAAAAGTCTCAGAAGAATCCATTGTTTTGCAGTTCTATTATGTACAGCTGTGCAAAGCACAAGTTTTCTCTTACTCACAGTAACAATTAGCAAATCTCATCTACTTACTGACAACCTCCATAAAGCCAGGCTGGTTGGTCTGACAAAGACTGAACTGACAAAGAATTTAACAGTAGTGCAGGTGACTCATGCACTGAAAATTGTTGAAAATACTATTTTTAATTGATTTGGGAAACCAACACTGATGAGAAGGCTTTCTTGTCTGGCTATCTGTATGGCTCTACACTGGTACTCCAGGAAAGCAGACAAGGTTTGTTCAAACAATTTTTGAAGGCTCAAATATCTTCTGTTGACTTCCTGCAGTTATTGATCAGCTCCCAGGATCTGATTGCAATACCCTTGCCCCAGGGCTGTGCACACACTACTCATTTTGGAGTTATTCCTGAAGCAAGATAAGACACAGTCTAAATACTGAGAAGATAAGATGCCAAAACAGATCTGTCATGAAGACAAGAGTATCTTCAGCTCACCTGAGGCAAATAACAAATAAGCATATTCCTTGGCATCTGCAAGCACCTGCAGACTCAGACGGAAAGCACTTGAGACTCAAAAAAAAAAAAAGCCAACAGTGACATGGAAAAAGAAACAAGCAGAAATTTAATTGCCATCCTAATTAAAAGCATGGTCTAATGCTTAATTCGAGAATAGCTTATACATTCACTGTATAAGAAAACTGGATGTAATTCTGGACAAGTTCATTTATATAGATGCTAACAATACACTTTTTTACTAAGTATGAGATAAAGTACTGCAAAACAAGGAAAACTCATGGAAGCAAGAGAAGCTGATCTTTTAGATATTTATCCAATTAGGGGGAAAAAAAGCACAAATTTCCTACTATAACCAGTTTTTTACTTTTTTTCAGAAATTATCCTTGAGTGTTATCCCAACTTTTTTTAAATCTGATAAAAATAAAATGCTAGAAGTAGCCAGAGATCATCATGCTGGTGAGGGACCATGTGGTAATTTGTGTTACCAAAGCATCTAACACACCTATCAACAACTTCTTCCACTGCTTCCATTTTCACCTACTTGATAATGTTTTGTAATGAAAATTAAACATGCCAGTCTAGCAGTGAATTAAGTCCAACATCTTTTAAAACAAGCTATTAGCCAGAATAAGTAAATTTGTAAGCAGGAAAACAAGTATTAAAGAAGCTGACAGGTTTTCCTCAAGATTACACTCAAGAGCACATATATGATTTGCTGTTTCAGTGACGCCTCAAAAACGCTAAGGGAAACTGATTTTGGACCATTTTTATTTGAGGTTAAAATATATAGATGTATAAACACTTACTACCCTTCTATTCCCAAAGCTGCAATAGCCTAAAAAATACATCTGCAATAAAACAACTTTTCTAGCATTTTACTTTACATCCGATTCTTTACAAGAGAAAAAAAAAAAAAAAAAAAGAGGACTTACCAGTTTAATATCAACAATTGTTGCACCAGCATCCAAGGAATTTTCTATTAGCTCCTTCACCACACTGGCAACTGATGTAATCACCTGAGAACTTGAAAGGAGACGAACTGTTTCTGCTGGTAGTTGTTTCATAGTGGAGTAAGATGCAGAGAAGCTGCATAAAAAGAGAACAGAAAAAGAATGTAAAAAGCACATTACAAATACACATTTCTAAGCAATCGTTTTACAGCAACTATGACAGGTGGTTGTGATCTTGCAATTACAACTGACAAGACAGATCACCCCTCAGCATCAAGTCTAATTCCAGCACTGATTCAAAAAAACGCAAACAAAACCAATAGAGCTTTTGAAACTTTCAGTATTTTTTCCCCCTACAAATTCCTTGCATTGTTTTTTCCCCTACATTAAAAATTTTTTAACTCAGTACTGCTGTGTTGTGTGTATGATTCCCATTACCCAAAAATTCATGGAAATAGTATGAACTGAAGGTAACTGTTTTGCAAAGAAGTGAGGAAGAAGCAAAGGTGCTGAGTCAAAAGTCAAATCCAGTGGTAATGTGATCTACTGGCAATAATGAAAAACAAAAAAACTTCTGAATTACAACCTTGCTCTACTTATCTGACTTACCATGAGCCCTCACACAGGTCAGTTTATTTCTCTGTCTCTTTATCTTCCACTTGGAAATGAATATTATAATCTAGTGGAATATTTTTATTTTTTTTACCTCACTGAAAACACAAAGAATTAGCCAAGCTCCAGGAAAAATCTTTGTTGATCCTTGTAGCCTGACACAGGACTCAACCACAGGTTTTCATGCATATGAGATTCAGGGGTTTGCACCTGAAAAATGGTTCAGACTTGGGCTGCTCTCTGTCCTACAAGGAAGGCTTCTTTCCTGTGCAGCAGCAGTCTTTATTGGGTTATGTTATATAATGTTATTGACATCGAAAGGCAAACAATCCTGGCAGTCCCAGTTGCCCCACCAGTTCAGTCCAAGCTATCTGCTGGAGAACACAGAGCACGTGCCCAGAACCTGTCCTAAGGATATGAACACATGTGGAGGAATGGAGCAAACCCAGCTTTGCTCCTGACAGATTCAGGACACAGCAACGGACTGCAGCCAACACCCCAGAGCAGCACTCTCCTGCATGGTACATGCAGTGACATAACAATTACAGGACCTTCCTCTGTCTTGATATCCTTTAGAAAAGACTGCCACTCTTGAAACATAAAAGACTAAGAAAAAACAGGGTTGCTTGGGGGGGGAAAGATATATTATTTTGAACAGGAAGCAGAATTAAAACTTCTGAAAGCAATTACAGAAAGGTTTCCTCTTAACACCTTTATTTATATTCCAAAGGCAGTTTTTGCCTTTAAGATGTGGCAAAATGATCTGACAAATCAGGTTTCCAACAAACAAACTGGTAAAAAGGAGCACAGACAGATGCATGTTGTTGAAGACAGACCAGTATTGCTCATGTGCATGCATTGATAGGATCACAGAATAGGTTGGGTTGGAAGTGACCTTAAAGATCACACAGTCCAGCCCCCCTGACGTGGGCAGGGACACCTTCCACTAGACCAGGCTGCTCAAACCCCATCCAACCTGGCCTTGAACACTTCCAGGAAAGGGGCATCCACAGCTTCCCTGGGCAACCTGTGCCAGTGTCTCACCACCTTCACAGGAAAGATTTTCTTCTCAACACCTCATCTAAATCTCTGTTCTTTCAGTTTTAAACCATTCCCATTCATTCTATTGCTACAAGCCCTTAAAAAAGTCCCTCCTCAACTTCCTTATAGGCCCTCTTCAGGTATTGGAAGGCTGTTGAGGTCTCCCTAGAGTGTTCTCTTCTCCAACCCCAACTTCCTCAGCCTGTGTTCAAAAGGGAGGTGCTCTAGCCCTCTGATCATCTTTGTGGCCTTCTTCTGGACCCATTTCAACAGCTCCATGTCCTTCTTTTGAGGACTCCAGAGCTGGATGCAGTACTGCAGGTGGGGTCTCTCAAGAATGGAGTAGAGAGGGAGAATCACTGGCCTTGACCTGCTGGTCACACTTGATATAGCTCAGGACACAGCTGGCTTTCTGGGCTGCAAGTGCACATTGCTGGCTCATGCTGAGCTTCTCATCAACAAACAACTTCAAGTTCCTCTCTTCAAGGCTGCTGTCAATCCATTCTCCACCCAGCCTGCATTCAGAGAGGCAGGTTTCCTCATGCACTCATGCATTACACAGGACTCCTGTGTCAGTGCTTCATGATTAGTCAATGACAAGTGCCAGACTGGAGCTGTATATCTTTATCAAAAGACACTGACTAAGACAAGGGAGGGTCTTAAAAAAACTAAACCCTTGCAGATCCCAAAGACAAATTTTCTACCAGGTCCTAACGCAGTCAATCTGGGAGAGGAAGCAGCCCCCGTATGCCTTTCCCTTCCCTGGACTCAAACCACCCCAGGCTGGGCTGCCACTGCTCCCTGGGTCGGAGAGAGAGGATGCCAGGCTGGCCACATCCCAGGGACACCTGCTGGGAGAAGGTGGGATGAATCTCTGGTACCTGTTGCGTACGGAAGGAAATACAACCAACTCCCAATTACTTTTAGTTAAAATATGCATATTTCAGCTCAAGCCACGTTACTACTATGACTCCTTGTCAACCAGACACGTGGAAAGGTGCAGTATTTTCTGTGTTTGAACACTATCACTGACACTCTTCTTTCAACCCCTCTGAGCAAAGCCAGGGACAGGGTCGCTCTGAACAGCAACACTACACGCCATCAGAGAAACCACACACAAAAAAGCTCCTCCAACTTCGCGGCCCGACCCTCACAGATTCCTGGAGCAGCACCCAAACCCCAGCCCCACAGCCGCCTTTCTCAGAACTCCGCCAGAACGCGCGCCCGGGGAATCCTTACGCTGAGGGACGGGGCTGGTGGCAGAGAGGAAAGCTGCAGGCAAAACCTGCGGGCGGTCACACTTGCGTTCACCACACGAACCGGCCCCAACTCCTGGTTCTGCTTTTCATGACGAAAAGCCCGGGGAGCGCCGAGTCCCTGGCCGAGGTAAAGGGAGAGAAGGCAAAGGCAGGCGGGCCGGGAGGGGAAGGAGGCGCGGCTGCTGCCCCGGCCAGCAGGCCTGGCTCCCGGCAGG
>NW_009952874.1:1273960-1281176 GCF_000747805.2 Chaetura pelagica | reverse complement strand
CAGCGCGGCCGAGGAGCAGCGCGGCTCCCGGGGAGGCCCCGGCTCCTGGCAGGGCGGGCTCCTGCCGGGAGAGGGACCTGGCGCCGCGCTGAGAGAAGGACCCGTGAGGGACAGACGAGGAGAGGTTTGTCTGTGTACGCGGTCAGTGGGAGGGGTAACAGCCCCGCTGCCCGCACCTCGGGCGTTGCGCTCCCGCACATGTGCCCTTTGCGGTGCGCACAGTCTGGATGAAAATCGGCGTTGCCCCGGTGTTCGGGTTTCGGGTGCTATCGCGTCTGGTTTTATTCCACATCCCGCTGTTAGTAGCCCGAACTACTTGGGTATTAGTGCTCTGCAGCACTAAATGTGTGTAAGAAACAAACTTCATCCTCAAATCAAGCTGTTTGGGCTGGTCAAAGAATGCTTTTGAATGCTGATTTAGGAGGAAGTTAAGAAGTCTCCATCCCAGTCCCATAAATGAGTGTAAGTGTCTTACAGATCAGGTGAGTATGAAGCATGCAGTGAGGCTTTTTAAATTATTACAGTTTTTAGTGCAACAGTATGAGTGTCACCTCGAGTAAGTTGTGTCAATCTCCTGAAGAAATCAGTTACAGAATTGTGCCATGTATCCCTGTGTATGTCTTTTACTTAGAAAACTTTTGAACCCATTGGCTCATTTCAGCCAGATTTGAAATGCCTGTCTGCAAACTAACAGATGGGGAGAGGAGGAAAACCTGAAACCTGCACTCTGCTGCAAGAAAAGCCTGCAGAAATTAGTCCTTATTGATTCTTTTTGGTAGTATTTGGCAGGGCAATTGGTAAATGCAGAATTCTTCATTAGCCATAGCATGAATTAGAAACATGAGGAAATCTGTCAGATATGGGAAGTGGAAAGGAACTGTGGATAATATGTTGGTGGGTGGAGGAAGGATTTTAGGGTACAAAAGCTTGATTTCTTACAGGTTTGCAACTTCAGCTTATTGGTGGTTTGTTTTGTTTGGTAGTTGTTTGTTTGTGTTTTGTTTGTTTTGGGTTTTTTTAATATATTTTCTGTAGCAGGCTTGTGGGTCTTTTATTTGTTAGGGTTTTTTTTAAAAGAACAGATCCCAACAGCCTCTTTTTATTGACTTCTCTGTAAATCATACTTGGAAGATCTTGAGGTACATCTTCATTTACACACTGTCTGCTGTTTTAAAACAGCCTTTTCCCAAGTTCAAAAATTGCATATGTTAAGTATTTCTCTAGAAGAGTAGCCTCAGTCTTCAAACAGTTCTGTTTTGCAGGGTAAAAATGAACGTAGGAGTTGCCCACAGTGAGGTAAATCCAAACACGAGGGTGATGAACAGTCGTGGAATGTGGCTGACATACGCGCTTGGAGTTGGCATGCTGCACATTGTCTTGCTCAGCATTCCTTTCTTCAGTGTCCCCGTTGCCTGGACTTTAACAAATGTGATTCACAACCTGGTACGTACCCTTTCTTGCCACAAAAATTTGAAAAGTTGTTCCTACGTACTTGTTTGTCGTAGCAGGAGAAGAGAAAAATAGCCAGGCTGTATGCAAGGCTCATGAAATCCAGCCAGCCAAAGCACCACCTCCGCGTGCCTTATCCACTATAAATTAGTTTGCTGGTTTGGGAAGGAGGAGTGATACCTCATCACTTTTAAGCACAAAACACAGGAAATACTCTTTGCATATTTTGTGATTTTAAAAGGCGTTTGATTTAGCCAGAATCTTGCAAACATAAAATCATCATGCCAACCTACTTTTGCAGTGTTTTGTATGTTATTGGAGAGCTGTGCTGAATCCATAAAATATATTACATTTGTAATGCTTGAATGTTACCTACTAATGTTTCTACCGAAATCTGTTAGTATCCCAGAATGTTTAATTTCACCACTTTACCTGTTTGCTCGGACAGAAACATTTTTGTGCTCTTTTTCTTCTTGCTTTGATTTCTGATAAAGCTAGATTGATCTTAGTTCAGAAGGACTTAATGGTGTCAGTATAAAACTTTGTCACTGTACATGACATAAGAAAGATGTTACTTGAAAGCATTGGGAAAAACCTTGACCCAGGCCCTGAAACCATTTGTTATTCAGTGGATTGTCATTTGCATGATGACTTTTGTATGCAAAAAGATTTGGAAGCTGAAGACCTTAAGAGTCTTTTCTGCCCCCTCTCCCTAAGACGGGGAGGATAATTTTGTTGTAATAATTTGAAGTAATGCAGGTATATATACTGGTCATGCCAAGCTTAGAGAGAAGAGGCAGCAATTTTACATCACACTTGAGGTTTGCTAACTCACCTTTCTAGGATAAACAGCAGAGAAGTGTTGACAGAAAGATAGCTTCTTCCTTATATAGGAAAATGATCATTAACTTTATAGGGTGATGTTGGAAAGTATCCCCTAGAAACCTGTAAAATTTAAAAAAAATCTTTTAATTTTTGTGGCTAGGTTTAAAATGAGTAGTGAGATTGTAAGCATCGTTGGAGCATTTTGTGTGTTATCTCTGGCAGCACCAGGCATGCCTGACTTTGGAAGATGCTGGCAGAGACAGGTATTACTAAATATTTCCTGAATGCCTTACCAAATTCATTGCAAGTAGCTTATAATGACAACAGGGATGAGAACATGCACTGGCAAGGAGCTTTCTTGTGGAACACTAGAAGATGAGTCTAAACTGCACTTTTGGCTATTTCTTTTAAATGGCACTTTTTTGGAAACAAATAATTGAATTGTTAACAAACAAAAATACCCTGGTTTTCAAAAAATGAAAAACTCTTAACTGACTTTGAAAGCATTTTTCATGGTTCTTTCTGTAAGAACCAGTATGAAATAAAAAGTGTGGTAAGCATTTACATCTGTCCTAGAGGTGCCTGTTTAAGTTATTAAAACTGAGATACTGCAAACATCGTGAATTGAAGAATTAATTAAACAAATCAGTTTGCTTAGGTTAATAGGCCTTCAGTCAAGGGGCTGTTCCAAAAAAAAAGTGGAAAAAGATGGGAAGTGACTTGCTAAACTTTCACCTCCTTCATAAGAATGCAGAAGAAATGTGTTTTTTCTATATAAATCTTTCTCTAACAAATTCCCTAGATGCCTAAGAAATTAACACATCGGAAGGAAAGAAAGAAAATGGAACTATTTGATATTTTCTGGTAGGGACTTTTGCTTGGAGTCAGTGTGCTGTCTTTGATAGAAAACAAACATTTGTTAAAACTGGAAGTGGATGGACTCCTCTGTCTGATGGTTCTCTGGGCCTAATCTGCTCTTTAAAAGCAGACCAGACGTGTCACGCTCCTATCAAATAGAAACAGCAGCGAAGAAGAGTCCAGTGTGGATAAGGAAAAGCAGTGAGGAGATGGACAAAGGGAATTCAATAGGTTGCTGGTAGTCAGCTTCTAAGTATTTGTAGTTACTGGGGGGCTGAGAAAGCTCTCAGAAGTTCTTGAAAAATTGGCAGTAGTAGATAGATTTGTTAAAATTATTTTGATTTGATGCAGTTTTTGTCATCTAATGTAGAAGATGAGGCACTGGATAGGATGCCACATATCGGCTTTAATCCAAAACACATCTTGTCTCTTCCTTCCTCTTCTATAATTTGTCATTACAGGTTAGCAGCTCTTCTGGGTGAGAATTCACTTACTCTGTTTTTTTGGTGGTTTTTTTTTTTTCCACAATGCATTGAACAATGTAACACTTATAAAAATACAACTAAAAACGCCACTGTTTTCACTGTGTGCCACTTCTTGTTTTCCCCAGGGAATGTATGTGTTTTTGCATGCAGTAAAGGGAACTCCGTTTGAAACACCTGATCAGGGGAAAGCTAGGCTACTAACACACTGGGAACAACTGGATTATGGAGTACAATTTACATCTTCAAGAAAATTCTTCACAATCTCTCCTATAATTCTGTGAGTTGAAAAACTGTATTACGGATTAGTTGAATCATAGAGCCGTGATTTCAAAAGCTGCAACAAAGTGGGTTGCAATTTACATTCTAAAAGCATTTTCTTCCTCTTGCTTGCTTGTTCTACATCACATAAGTAGGAAGTACATATTTACAGGCCATACATTAAACAGCCTTTCTTTCTTTCTGCAGCTTTCAAAACTGTTAATTCACATCCTGAAGTGGAAGTTTGTGAACAGTTACTAATGGGGCAGGTTTCAAAGATTAGGAACATTGTGAGGAAAGCTTGCTGTTAAGTCTTGAAGTTCTTTACAATATTATGAAATCATAAATACTGAAAATGTAAATTAATTGCCATTATTGCAGGCACATGACACAATTTATTAACCATTTTGCAACTTGTGAGTTATAAGAAGTGTGGCAGTCGTGACTGAATGGGCTCCAAGATTTTGCGTGTTGGTTTTGCTTTGTACAGATTGTCTTTTGTTTACACTAGTTGTGCAAATACATTCAAAATTCTACACTGTTTGTCTCTATTGATGAAAGTATGATTGTGTAACTAAAGGAAATCAGATACCTATTTAATACCCAACTCTAGAAAGTATTTCTGTTTTTCCCTTAAGGAAGTTGTCCACTTTTATGGACAGGAGGGGAAGGGAAGATGCTGCATCGTATTTACAAAGTTGGTTCACAAAGGAGAGAAACTGAAAAAAAACCCCAAAACTGCTAAAAATATGTATCTTCATTTCTTCAGAGATAGTTTTCCACTTTCCAGTGGGCATTTTGTATTCGTAACACTTGCATGTGGTTCTGTTCATGCACTAATAATGCACAAGCAGCTGAAAAAACATACTTGTTTTGCTGGGAAAAAAGCAAAAATTCAACCATCCGATAGCCTCATTTCTGTGACTAGTTTTTGCAAAGAATGAGATGAAATTATTGGCTCAAAGTGTAAAGAAGATGGTAGTGAATTGGATTTTCTGAGGCACGTTTCCTTATTCTTCCATTTGAACAGGTTGTGGACTAACTTAAAAGAAATGTGTGTTGGAAACATCTGCCAGACAGGAAACATTTTAGTATCACACCAATCACAGTTGTGCTCAATAGAAATGATTTTTGCACTGAAAAATTTCAAATGCTGTGTCACTGAGCTTGTTAGGGTAGCAGAACTGAACCTGTTGTCATAAATCAGGCTTGTAGCTGCAGAGGTTTGAGGCTAACTTGAGAGACAGGGAGAAATGCTGGGTGCAAAAAACTACCCGAGAGTTGCTTTTTAGCACCATGAGAAGTATGGGGAGAAGAAACTTAGTTTTTTTGCGGATATTCCAGAGTCTTGGGTGAGATATTTAATACAGGAATAGTTTCTTAATGGGTAAAATGTGACTGGTTACTAAAGCGCTTTTTTCAACAATGCTTTGTTTATTTTAAATAAGGGTGTCATGAGCTAAGCTTGTTCCCTTTTCTCCTGCAGGTACTTCCTGGCGAGTTTCTACACAAAATACGATCCAACACACTTTATCCTCAACACAGCCTCTCTCCTGACTGTGCTTATCCCAAAGCTGCCACAGTTGCATGGCGTTCGAATCTTTGGCATCAATAAATACTGAGCAGAAGGTTTGACACTGACCACCCCTGACATGGCTACTGGTGCTCCCCAGGTGAAGGAAACGAGTAGTCTGCTGTGCTGTGTATCTTACCATATTCAATGAGAGATGCTTTTATGTTTGAGATACAATTTCTACTGCCTGCAGCATTGTCCGGGGTGAAAGTCAAGTTTATAAGACGATGCCTTCAAATACTTCAATGTGAACCAGAAATCCCTAGAAGAAAGATTTCATTGAAGAACTGGGCAGGCCCAGCTCTAAAGCATAATTCTCAGTAAGACTCTGTTTGCCTGGCTGATGCTGGTGACTTGTTAGGAAAGTGCAAGGAACAGTTGAAATGGAGAGCAATGTTTCAGAAATGGAGAGCAATGTCTCACAAATACCCAGTCAACCATAATGGAAATGGTAACTTTACATATAAATCCAGGATCCTCAATGCCAAGGACTGGTGAGGCCGTATTCGATTTAGTAGCTAGTTTCTGCTGTATGGATTGTAGGTGGTGGTGCTTGTCATTGCATTGTAAAAGTTTGTCTCACAGTAAATACTGTGACAGCAAGCATAAACTGATGGTGTAATTCATGCCTTATCTGTTCTTGTGATTTTATTTGTCACAATGACTAAAGAATGTCCGTAACTGTCAGCTCAGGGGATTTCTGCATCAACTTGATGGCTCCATTTATGTTTATGCCTTTACAACTTGCCACTGTTGTGATGATTTCCTTTTCCTTACCAGGATACTGACTTTTCTATGTGTTAATTGGACAGCCTGAAAAAATTGAAATTTCTTGTAGGACTTAGATTTTTGGACTATTTTCTCTGATACTTGACTGGTGGGTTATTTTTCAGTAGCTGAGAGGCCTGCAGTTGTGGGGTGGGGAGGGATCCTGCTGCTGTAGAAGCAGCTCCATTGCAGAGCAGCAATGTCAGAGTATGTAAGAGAAACTCTGTTGGTCCTAAGTTAGAACAGAATCTGAACTACAAGTAGGTGAATAGGCAAATCACATGGACTAACTGAATGCTTTTGCAGAAAAAAGGTACAGGTAACTTGCATGTCTTGGCCATGTGGAGGAATGCTGTGTTGTAGGGGTACTGAGTAATCTTGTATATAATCAACACTGGAACGAGGGTGATGGAGGTACATCTAGAGCTCTGAGCACTTATTCCTGTATCTTGGAAAAAGGATGAATTTTCAAGTCGACCATATGTTTGCCAGGCAAAACTGGCTCAGATGTAACTCCATTTCAGACTTGATTTACATTTCAGTTGCAGTGACAGCCAGTGAGCTGGGGAAAAAAAAAAGGAAGGTAGACGCCCACGGTGGCATGTTTTCTCTTGTGCTGAGAGAATTTTCTGGCTATTTACTTTATTGATAAAGCTGCCGTTTAAAAAAAAACAAAACCGTAATGAGTTATGTTTGTTTGTTTGTTTGTTTGTTTTAGCAAATGGAAATAATTGTGTTATTTGCACAGGCAGTGATAAATTATTAACGTTTACATAATGACCGTCCCAAGGCCATGCTGGCCTTTTGAAAAATCACTGTTTTCTGTACAAGGGGGGAGGATTTTCAGCCACGGCCCAAGTTTAGGGGTGCGGAGCGGCGGTGGGTGGGGCCGGGACCCCCGGTGACGGGGCAGGGGGTATCTCGGGCGCTGTACAAAGCTCGTGCCTTGCCGTGTTAAGATGACTTCTGTTCTTCCCGGCCTTGCCGGCAGGCGGGGCCA
>NW_009952874.1:1259191-1273595 GCF_000747805.2 Chaetura pelagica | reverse complement strand
GGAGCGAGCGGGGCTGAGGGGCTGCCCTACAGCGTGAGGTAAAACAGCTCCCAGCGCTGGAGTTTTGGGGTTTTTCTTATAGCGTTAAATGTCGTAGAATCATGGGATCCTTTGGGTTGGAAAACACCCCTAAGATCATCGAGTCCAGCCGTTGAGCCAGCGCTGCCAAATCCACCGCTAAACCGTGTCCCTCACACCGCGTCTGCTCCCCTGAATCCCTCCGGGCCGGGGCTCCCCGCGGCCCTGAGCGGCCTGTTCCAGTGCCTGGCAACCCTGCAGTGAAGGAATGTTTCCTAACGCCCAACCTAACCCTCCCCTGGCACAACTTGAGGCCATTTCCTCTTGTAAGGACATGTGGTCATTCATACCTTTAAACGTAATGCCCCCCCCTTCAGGAGATCTAACCAGAGCATGTGCTTAAAAACCCTCCAGTAATAATAAACCGTACAGTTCTTTTTTAGCTGCAACTACCCGGTGGATTTTAAGCCATGAACAGCATGGCCAGAAGGCTTCTGAAATCAGTGAGGCACAGGCAGACAGCGTGGCTGAGGAGCAGCCCTGCTCGCTCTGGGAAACAGCACCTTGGGAAACTGGTTCTGGGGATAGAGACGAGCTGTGATGACACAGGGGCTGCTGTGGTGGACGATGCTGGCCGTGTTCTGGGAGAAGCACTGCACTGTCAGAAGGAAATCCACTTACAGTAAGAATATCCTTCTCTCAGGGCTTTCACCTTAGTCGTGATTATTTTGTTATAGTATCTGTATAAAAGTCTTGTCTCCAGAAAACTCGTTAAGGAGTGGGTGGGTGTAAAGGCCTGTCTTTTGGGCAACACCACATTCTGCTGGAGATAACTACTAAGGGCAAAGAAAGAAATGCTGTACGTTTAACTACTTTCTTTAAAAAATGCATTTTCTCCAGTATTTCCTTTAAAAAAAGAGGCAGATTACTTACCTAGGTTGAATTAAAGATGAAATATTTTTTACTGGCAAAACCACCTGATGTCTGAATTATTTTAAGGGAAAATTACAGGCATTGTTGGCCAAGTACATGAACTGGCAAGTGAGGCACTCTGAATATTAAGTTACAGACATTGTTTTGGAGCAGTGTTCAGATGCATTTAAGAAGTATGTGTACCAAAAAAAGGCCTGATAAATGCTTTTCTGACTTCACAGTGATAATTCAGCTCTCTTCAGTGTACAGATGCCCTTTACACAGCATTTAAAAATGTGCTGAGGATATGGCGAGGTTAAGAGGTGTTCAAAATCTATTTGTATGCCTTTCTGTCTGTCAGGAAATAAAAATATATTGTAATTGTTTGTTTTTATTAGAGCAGGTGGAATAATTCCTGTGGTGGCACAGCAACTGCACAGAGAAAACATCAAGCAAGTCGTAGAAGAGGCTCTTAGTGTCAGTGGAGTTTCTGTGCATCAACTTGCAGCTATTGCAACTACAGTTAAACCAGGTCTTGCCCTGAGCCTGGAGGTGGGGCTGCAGTACAGCTTGAACTTGGTGAGCAGGTACCAGAAGCCCTTCATTCCCATTCACCACATGGAGGCTCACGCACTGACCGTCAGGCTGACACAGCACCTGGAATTTCCCTTCTTAGTTCTTCTGCTGTCTGGAGGCCACTGCATCTTGGCAGTAGCTCAGGGAGTTTCAGATTTCCTTCTGCTTGGACAGTCCATAGATATAGCACCAGGTGACATGCTGGATAAGGTAATATTTTCTTACATAAGTTAATCTCTTTATTTTTTTTACTTTTATTGCAGTTACACTACAATAATGGTAGTATTACCAGCCTGAGAACAGTGCAATCTGAGCTCTACTTCACTTTTTTTTGCATTCTTAAATAAATTTAAGACACGAGGCTGTTAAAAACCTGTGCATAGCATCTGTTGTAACATATGTAACATAATTGTATTTTTAGCAAATGGACAACATAACCAAGACTGGTGTTTCATTGACACCCAGGAATTTGAGAAGACTGAGAGTGATATTTTAAAGGATGCTGTCAGGTTTAAAACAATACGTACTAAAACATTTCTTACCATTATTGTTTTTTATAGTTTGAAAAGCCTCATTTGGCTTTGAGAATCTTAAGTTTTCTGGGTCAATGAGTACTTTCTGTAAAATTCATCACTTAAGAGCTTTGTTCTTACACACAAGCAGAATTTTTAAACAGTGTTTGCATGTGTTAAATAACACAGTGGGGAAGTGAGTGGAGTCAGGAAGGGGATTTTGTTGAAAGTTAAAACCAGCTTTGCTCCTGTTTATCTGGTAATGCAGTATGGCAGTCTGCGTGTGTTTCCTATAGCAGAAAAACTGGGTAATTAACCAACCCTGCAAAATCTGTTTGCCCAGATTGTTCCAGAATTCCATTCTACTTACTCCAGAAAAAAAACAAAAAGAGAGGAAAAAAAATCCAGGCAGCCTATGTCTTGTTCTTATTATGCCCTCTTCATAACTGCACATTGGATCGGATTTGGTGGTGTCTAATTATACTCCATGGGCTACAAGAAAGCGATGCAGTTACAGGAGGCATGAATTTCACTCTCCATTCCAAGTCTGTGGTTTATCCCCCCCTTAGGTAGCAAGACGACTCTCTCTGAGGAAGCACCCGGAGTGCCAGAGCATGGCTGGGGGGAAGGCCATCGAGCACCTGGCTCGGGGGGGCAGCTGGCAGCAGCTCTCCTTCCCGCTTCCCATGCAGCAGCATCGCAACTGCCTTTTCTCTTTCTCTGGCCTGCAGAACCTTGTCAATAAAGCCATCGTGCAAAAAGAGCGAGAAGAAGGTATTTTTAAACAAAGTCAGGTAGAAACTGTATTTTTGACACTACCTCACGAAGGCCCACGTGATGATACGTTTTTGTAGGTATTGAAGAAGGGGAGATCCTGTCCTGTGCTCAGGACATTGCTGCTGCTGCGCAGCATGCAGTGGCTGTGCACATCATCCAGAGGACATATCGAGCCATGCTGTTCTGCATAAAAAATGGCATATTGCCATCCAAAAGTGCAACTTTGGTGGGTACACATTATTGTTTTCCTTTTAAAATTTGATTGTATAACACCATTTCAAGATGCAGGTGCCTTGTACTTGCTCCCTTAACAGGTGAGCATGTCAGCATGAATTAAATTATTACAATAATCCTGGTATTTTAACAGTTTTATTACTATTTACAATAAAGTCTCTCATAGTTTGGTTTAAAGAGTTTTCTTACCATCTAATCTGACTTTCTACAACAATTTAGGCCACATAATTTGACCTAGTGCTCCCCAGTACTTGACAGCTGTTGTAGTTAGAACATGCTTCCCTTCCAGAATCTCTTCTAACAAAATAAGCTCACTTAGAATGGTCTTTTCTGATACGTTTTCATCTTCAAATATATATTTTAATCTTTGAACACATTATTTACTGCTGTATTCAGAACTTCATCTGATAACCTTTGTAAATAGGATGTTAAATTTACTGCTGTATTCAGAACTTCATCTGATACCTTTGTAAATAGGCTTCAGCGAGACTCATCAGTACTTTTACCTTTTTTTCTTTTGAAACTGCTTGCAGGTTGTATCGGGAGGAGTTGCAAGCAATCAGTATATCCGAAGAGGTCTGCAGGCTTTGGCAGATGTAAATGATTTTGCTTTTCTGTGTCCTCCTCCAAGACTGTGTACTGATAATGGTGTGATGATCGCATGGTAAGACTTGTTTCTCTTTCATGTGTTTCTACAGTGTTCTGCAAAAGTTGACATCAGAGTAAAGTACTTTTGCTTATGGTCACTGAAGCACATACTGGTATTCAGATGGTTATGACATGGGATTTTACATGATTGCTTTCTTGCTTAGGAATGGCATTGAGAGGTTACGTGCAGGAGTTGGCGTTTTACGTGACACTGACGGCATCCGCTATCAACCAAAGTGAGTGACTCATCTTGTTCACGAGTCTGTTTCTTCACTTAGTCACCACTGTCAGTGACAGTGGAAGGAGCTGCAGACTCACAAGAGTAGCAGAAGCTGATGAGGAGTGTTTTTGCAGGACACAGGAGCTTTAAAAGTTACTAGCACTTCCTTTTCAGTGTAGTTGTCAAACACAGATAAGGTGTCTGGCGTTTGTTTGTTTTGGGTCACAAACTTCAATTACCATACATCATAACAGTTCTATGTATTTTCCTGTTACCATTGAGGTATGAGAAAACTGGAGCAAGTTAAGTTGTAGTACACTGCCCCTAGCTTCTCAGTTACTGGAGACATAAGTCAAAATGGTCGAAGTTGAACTCTCTATCCGTAACGAGCAATCAATTTAAAAAAAGAATTTGACATAAAACATTTGATTGTTTGTTTTTACTGATAAATACTGATTTTTTTAAATGACTTGTTAGGTAAGACATGTTCTTTGGATTTAAGTACATCCTAGGCTCAAGGCCAAAGTAAGTTGTAGTTATTTCACAAGTATGTGCTGGTCTTAAACTTGAAATATTTTTCAGGTTTTTCCCCTTTCCACTTCCAGGAAAACAGACTTTTCCACATGAAAAATGAGAAAAATAACTCTCCTTCAAAAATAACTTGCTTGATGTGTCTCAGTGAATAAAATGCTAACTAGACTATACATTCTTCAATACCTGTGAATCTCTAGTGTGTCTTGCATTCATCAGTGAGAAGTAAAATGGATTGTCAACTAATCTAAGTAAAACAACAAGCCCAAAAGATGACTTTGGAATCATAACTATGCAAACATTTCCTCAATGTGAAGATGTTTCTAGGTACAGCTTCAGATGGAAAAATACTGACTCCCCCGCTCAGTGTAAAGAAGGGTTTGTGAATCAGCATATCTGTGATACAGCAGTTATTTATTTTTTTTAAAAGGCATCATTTTTATTTTCTAGAGCTCCCCTTGGAATTGATATTTCAAAGAGAGTTGAAGAAGATTCCATCAGAGTGCCAAAACTAAAAAAGAAGATTCGATGGTTGGCACCTTAAAAAGCAATGTAGTAAAGTGAATGCCACTATAAATGGTTCACTAATAACTCTTTCAGTGCTGTTACACTTACTGACAATACAGGGCTCGCAAGTTTTGAAAAATCATGTCAGAGAAAAAAATGCTGTATGATATCACTAAAATTATTCCAGTTACTGTTCCACAAATGTCTAAGATTTCTAGGTATTAAATAATAATATTGCACTGTTTAATAAAAAAAAATTTATAAAAATCAGTGTCTCCAATGTTTACACTTTCAATTTATAATAAGCTTATATATTTATAGTACCATATTATAATTTAACAATATATAATTAATGTAAGGTTTATAATTTACACTAAATCTAAAAAAAACCAAACAACACACCTCCTATGACAGAAAAGTTAGAGAAAGCGAGCAGGAGAGTTTGAGAGTTTCCATAGCAAAAATGGTTATTTTTAAAAAAAAATAATGAATTAATGAACAGTGATAATACAGCACACAAAGTCTTGACAGGTTTGCTTCAATGTTTCCATCTGTACAAGTTTTTTTGTTTATGGCTGAAAATTGAAAGCACAAAAGGAAGTGGTGAAATTGTAGCTTATACAGTTTTAAAAGCAGCTGCTAATGCTTCTGAAAACCTACTTAGAAATAAGGAAGTCTATGGGTGAAAAAAAACCCAAAACAACAAAAAAATCAGTAAAAGAGCCACCAGGAATAATGAGGTAGATTAGAAGTGATCTTTGTTGATATATGCAGTGGATGCTTTGCAACTACAGAAGTAAAAGTAGCAGAGCTAATGCAAAAGTGAGGGGAAGCAAGCTAGGGGAAGAGCTAATGAGGGACAAAGAACAGGCTGCAGGGAGCTTCCCAGTTTCCCTGGGAGCAGAGGGAAGCCCAGTCTGGGGACCACCAACCAACCCAGGCCTGCAGAACTGGAGGCTGCACAGCACAGCCCCAAAACCCCCAGGGTGTGTGCAGGTGTCTGCTGCTCAAGTAACGAAAGGGCAAACATGATGCTTGGAGGGCAGATCTCCAATAGGCAACAAGGCCTGAGACCCTCTGCTCTTTCTGGCTCTGACAATCCAGGCCAGCTCTTCATGGTGCCCTCCATTCTAACTGCATAAACAACCTGAACCCTCTCTTAAGCACAGATGCAAAACCAGCCCTCTTCTACTGTACTGAATTCTGTGTATGTGACAGATTTAATATACTTTTTGTGACATTGAAGAAGGGTGGAAAAGCCAATCTCTGGCTGTTCTCTCTTCCCCAGAGCCCACTGCTCCCTCCTCTCCCAAGGATGCATTCACAGTGAGTGTCTACTTTGAGAACACATGTACATGTATTACTTCGAGGATTATTAATAATGACCAACTTTGTAAAAAAAACTGAGACCAAGCATCCTAAGAAAACCCCAAAGATTTACTGAATTTGCAAACAGAATAAATGCAACATCAAGGTGTAGCTTTATAGTTTGTCTACTGAAAATGACTTCAGTCTGCTGCATGTGTCAGATGCTTTTTCACTCTTGCTCTCTAGTTTTGCAATCCGAGATCCAAACTGTACAGCCCTTTTTGGCAAAACGGTGGATGCTGCAAGACCCAACTCCTTGGCAGCAAGGCGCAGGATCAGTTTCTCACCAATTCCTCGAGGTAAAGTCAAGTCAGCTTTTTCTGAGATGGGCAGAGAATTGAGGAATGAAACAACCTCTTCGTCAAGAAAAGGAAACCTGAAGGAAAGATATACATGAGGAAAGACCCTTCAAATAAATAGTCTTAATTTTCACCTTTACTACATACTTTACTACTTCAGTTTGGTCAATTCCTGATACAGATGCACCTTACTTGTCAGTTTTACAGTACTGAGGCTGGTCTCCAAAACATTTCCAGTCTTGGAGAAAGAAAACATAATATATCATGCTTTCAAAACTCAAGCAAAGAAAAAAGTAAGAACAAGCATCAGAAATGTCTGGTTTATACAAAACAAAAGTTACGAAGAAAATCAGAAAATACAGTGGAAGAGCAAGACAAATTTTAAAGTGACACTTTTCAAGGTCACTTCTAAGTATTTAAAAATGCTGTATGAAACTACCATGTGACTTGGAAACAAAAATACACAACACAGTCTGATGACATTCCAAATTCCATGCATTCATATCTAATCACAAGTGTGATTAACACCATAGCCTGTCCACCTCTGCAACTGCTGAACTGAAAATGTGTAAGTAAGAACAGATTTGGAAAATCAATGGCACAAAGACCACATGGAAAGACATGTCTTTCAGTAGCAGCCTCTAATACCGGACATCACCCAAGGAAATTTTTGCAAGTCAGTAGTACCATGGGGGAAAAAACCCCACAAAGTTTTTTTTCAGCTATTTTGACTTAATCACTAGGAAATGCAGTGGATATTGATCATGCCTTTATTGCATGGACAGGAATACATGCCTTTTGTTATGCTGTCATTCTCCAAAGTCACTCCCCAAATGACCATACGAGAACACTTCACAGAGGACTGTTCCACTTAAAATTATAAAACAAACTTAATTTTTACTATTTCAACTCCCGTTGCTGCTTTTTAAAACTTCCAGATGGAAACTGAATGGTCAAGTTGCTAAATTTCCTTAAGTAACTCTTTGCAGTGCTGCAGACTACTTTTTAAAAAACAAAACCAGATAAATCCCACAACACGGTACACATGAACAAAACTGCAGCAGAACTTCAGAGACAACAAAATGCAGAGAAGTGTCTATTAAGCTTTTTATTGGGAGTGTTAAAAGCAGAATCTAACCAGCAAAACCAGTTTTGTTTCATGTTAAAACAATACCTGGCTTCTTTTCCGTGATCACCAATAATCCTGTCATCTCTACCAAGATTTCTAGAAGAAATGCGATCTAACTCCATTTCAAGTTCTTTATTCAGCCCCTCCAAGCCGTATTTTTTGAAGCAAACACGATGTCGAGAATACCCAGCAAGCTGTTCATCTGCTCCAATTCCTGTAAGCACAACCTAAGGAAACAGCAAAAGAAATCTTTCTTAATATCTACACAAGCTGAAAATATGTAACAGATTTTAAAAGTTTAACTCTATCTTAAGGAAAATAACTTTTACACATCATCGCAACATATTACCTATCATGATGGGATGTGCCTTATACATTTACAGAGCCTGAAACAGTTCCCAGTAAAGTCTGAAATTCACAATAAAGTCTCTGGAAACCTGCAGTAGGTTCACAATCAGACCTAGAAGTACATACAAACATTTCTCCTGAGGTAAGGAAAAAGCACCAAAATTATGTTGTGCCCATCACAAATACTCCAGTGTGTTTGAACAATGTCTTTGTTAGTTTCTAGTACAATGAACAGCACATGTTAAGCACCAGCCTTTATGGAAAAAAAAAACCTGCTGCTGCAGATTACACAATATGTTGTAGGTTCTAAATGCTCATCTGAATGTACATCCAAATCATTATTGATTTACCAGCTACTAGTAACTGCATTACAAGGAATAAAAATTTGCCATCTTATTCTGTCTATTCAATAAGCACATAAAGTATTATCAGGAGAAAAACGCTAATACATCTGGTTCACTACTGTGCCTTCAACAGCAATTCCTGTAAAAAGTGAAAGTCTCTTAATGTAAACAGTCATGTGTGTTTTACTAATCTGACACCAGCTCGTGGTCAATTCATTTTTGACCTGTGCACAGCAGTAAGTAACTGATGAGAGAATGACGATTTGGCTTCATGTTTTATTAACTCATAACCAATTTCAACATACTCAGAACCCCAGATGAATTTGTATATTTTGTAAACCTAAGATGCACAGCCTTCAGTACATCAGTCAGCTAACCCGTGTTCTACAGTAGTTTTTACACAAACTGTTGTGATTGTTGGTGTTTTTGTTGGTGTTTTTTTCTGGGGTTTTAAGATCTAGCAATTGACTGAAGCCTCAAAAAGCAAAGGCAGCAGGGAACTGCAAACTCCTGAAATTAAACAGTTTATTCTTCCCAACACAAACCACCAGGAATTGGGAAGTGAGAAGAATCAAATTCCCCATAAAATAATTTAGTTACTAGTAAGATTTTACTTTAAACTACATAGATGAAAATAAGTTACAGAAAAGAAAGAACTACTTTTTTGTAGTTCTATCACTCAATCAGACTCCAATTATAAAAGATTCCAAGTAGTCACCTTTTCTGCCATTATTATTATTTTGTCACTGCCTAAGTAACAAGCTAGTAATTGTATAGCCATTGGGATGTTGGCACAAAACAGTATTACTGAATGCTTTGTTAATGTTTATCTCTAAATTTGTCAACCTATTCAGTTTGGATTGAGTAGCAGTTACTACAGGAGTTGAAACACCAAAGCTGAGAGATGAATGCCATTTCCTACTCACACTATTGCTTATTCCAGCTTAATAAAAAGACATACATATTACATGACAAAAGAACTGAATGCAGTTTTAACTCCTGAGTTACACAAGGATTCAGTATGGAACTGTTCTATAGTCTGCCACTGAATTTCAGAAGTCTTATGAATATTAAACACCCTTGCTGATTTCTGAAACAAAATAACTTTGTTTACATTCACAGGTCAAATATAAGGCAGAAAACAAACAGTACCTTTGCAGGACTTTTATATGGTTTCAGCTCTCCCTGGTTACTAATAAAACCCTCTCCTCTGGAAGCAAACCAAATTGCACAGCCAATGCTGTCATCCAAGACTGTATCCAGGGGATAAACTAAGTGATTAATGCATTGTAGTCTCATTTTTTTCAATTCCTCTAGTGTAACATTGATTTCCACAAAGTTCCATGTTCTTGAAGGATTAATGGCTTCTAATTCCTTCAGTCCCACCCTACCAGTGATTCTGTCTGGAACATCAAAGCAAGATAAATGAGCACCAGCTTTAGCATCAAGATCTTTACAACTTTCTTGACAAAGCAAATCAAGCTGTACTTCCTGGTCGGTATGTTTTTTAGTGGTACCCTTTTGCTTGATGTGTTCTTTTATCATGAAAGCTACATTGAGAAGATCAATTGGTTCCCCTAAAGGCACATGTTTATCAGCAAGGGCTGCGATAACCATAGAATCAATGCCACCAGAAAAGAGCACTGCAACATGTGCTTTCCTATTAGACATGCTTGGAATTGCTCTTGTTTCCTGATCTTCATCTCTAAAGAGAGATAAAACTCGTCTCTTCACTGCTTCACTTAAAACATCAATAAACTGATGGACTAATTTTTTCTTGCACTCCTCTGCAAGAAATCCTTGAAGGCTTTCTACAGAAACCTTATGTATATTGTTGCTAACATTAGTGCTTCGACATCCATCTGAAGCTTCAGCAATTGTTTTGTTTAAGGGGATAACTGGTGCTCTGAGACACAGTTTTGATTCATTCATCACAAGAAGTATGTGGTTCGGTAAGTCTTTTGAAACATGGTCCAGAACATTACTAAATATTGGTTCTACTGCCTTCTCTGTGCAGCTGTACTTCCATGGAAACAAAGTTAAAGACAAAGATTTAGTTGTTGCACAGGCTTTGAGATCGATTTTGAATATTCCAGATGCTGGGACTTCCTGCCACTCGTTACCTGATTTGGAATAAACACTTACAGATGTGAGACAAAAACCACTGTCAGCCTCATTACCGAACTGCCAAAGCAAACTACGACGACCAAAATAATCTCTACCAAACCATAAACTGTGTTGAGATGCTTGATAATAAATAAAAGACCATGGACCCCGAAGTGATGAGAAGAGTGACAAGATGTCTGCTTCACTACTGCATAACGCAAGATGGTGGAACATGACTTCAGTGTCATTCTCTAGATCTCCTACATGCACTCCATTGAAAATTTCTCCATTCCAAAGAAAAATATTGTCACTGGCATCTTTCAGAGGCTGAGGTGTTATCAGTCCCCTCAAGTGAAGTACATGGCCAGAAAACAGACACTTGTAAGGAAGATCAGATGCAGTTTTTATCAGTTGTTTGCTACTGTCAGGTCCTCTTCTTCTAAGATGGCAGAGTATGTCTTTGTTGAAGAAATCATAAATAGCACGCTCGGTACACCAGGTAACAACACAACAAATGCCACACATTGTGACCTGGAATTCAGATGAACTATTTATTTATTTTAGTCTTTTCTGAATTTTCCAACTCTTGATGTGCCTTCTTTAATTCATCTAATGTATCTGTGTAACAGAAAAATACAAAGATAATCAGATTTGTAAATGGGTATGTTTATGAGTAGGTAAGTTTAAGATAAGTTTAATCTACAAAATTAGAGGAATGGCCAACTATTGCCTACATTATCAGTATGACTTACACTTTTGTAATAATAAGAAAAGTAAACTGTCAATTAAAACGTCGATACTATTTACTTAAATCAAAGGAAAGAAAATGAAAGTAGAATTGTTCATTCAAGAAAATAAATGCATACTTTAAAATTTATACATTTCTAATGCTTGTTCTATCATCAGCACTCTCTATCATTCATTATTCTATCTTCATAATCCCACAGATCCAGTCTTTCAACTATCCAAAGATTTCTAGCTTAGCTCCCAGTTTAACTCATCATTATTTTCTTCCTACTCACCCCATGCAACTTTTAAGACTTTTACAATTATTATTATTAAGGGACAAAGCATTGTACAGCTTTGCAAAGAGCATTGAGAATAAAAGCTTCTCTATGGGGCAGATGTTCTCCTTCTTTCTACATCTTCAGCACTTGCTCTTTTACCACATACATGTAGCAAGTGGAAACACTTTCACATTTATCCAGCCCAGAAGGAACAAGCATGGGTCTGAAGTCTACTTTGCATCTGATATACAGTTGCAAGGCTTTCATTTTAATACACCTTGGAAATCATTAACAGCTACAAATACAGCTTTTATATAGTTAGCTATTGGATCAAATTTCACTCTGCAAACTTACTTTTGCACTGCGATAGCGTTTCTGTTCGGTCTACAAGGAAGAATATGTTGCTATTGGGTTGCTGCCTATAAACCTTCTGTAAAAGAGAACCAACAATGCATTAAGTCAAAGCAACAAATTGGCAACCACGCTGCAGCAGAAGCTGATGCCCATTCACTTTTATGCTGCAAGGACAAGTTCTGCCCTGGCAACACCCACATTCTAACGTCACACCATCAAAAATATTTCATTATCAACCCATGACATCACATGCTATTTTAAAACACATACGTGTGGTGAGTAAGGATACTTCATGAAGTCTTCTGATCAACTCAAACATATTAGTGTAATAACTCAGATAAAACATAAAAAGGAAAAAAACCCACAACAATATACTGTGTTACACTGCTCAAGTGTACATAATCAAATAATTTGGAGGACAAATTATTCTGAAAACACCATATCCCATCTGTATTAAAATCTGTATTTAAAAAATTCAAAGACAATTCTCCTCTTGTCTCCATGCTTATTTCTTTGATTAAATAAATAGTCAAAAGCAAATCTCTAAATATTTACCCGGTTCTTCTTCAAATTAGAAAGCTCATCAACTACGACCTTCTGCTCTTTAATCTGAAAGACAAAAAAAGATGTATTTCAATTTAACGATTAAAAATAAACCACTGTATTATAATCCTGGTGCTGAACATGGTTACTGTTATTTTAAGACAGCTACATGCATATATAGTTGCTGTCCTCTGAAAGGGCCACTGAAGACAAAACAGAAGAAGAAATTAAAATGAAATACTAAATAACTGTTCTACAAACAGGTTATCTTGCATGGACTGGTATTTCTCGTACCCTTGAAAGCAATCACTACTAGGAAGTCAGAGTACCTCTAGCTATGTATAATCAGAGATCACATTTCTCCCCCAGAAAAAAACATGCAAACAACTAATAAAACATTTAAATAACTTCAGAAAACAAAATTTAGCATAATATATACAATACACTTTAAAATTACAGGTATTATCCAGATTCAAAATGAAACCAACAAAAACCCAAGCCCCCTAAAACTGTACTATAGATCAATGGAAGCCTTTCTACTGCTCTGGAATTTTGCACACACGTCATTACTACCACTGGCAGAGTTGGAAGGTATTCCCATTTTCTTTTACAATGACAACTGTCAATGCTAATGAGCAATCAGGAGGGCCATCAAAAGCCAACAAGTAGAACAAAATCTAGTCAGTATACTCAGTGCTTTTTGTTAGAAATAAATAAAGATTGTTTTCTTTGTTCTTATGTCAAAATCTTAGGGGTAGGAATTAGGGACTGGGATAACAACGGGAGTCTTGTGGTTGGAGTCTAATACAGGCTGCCCAGTCAAGTGGAGCCTATCGACAAAGTCTTCTTAATCCAGCTCCAGGAGACATCACGATCACAAACTCTCATCTTGCTGGGGGATTTCAACCACCCCAACATCTGTTGGAAAAGTAGCATGGCAAGCTGTAAGTAATCTAAGCGAGTGTCTCGATGACAACTTCTTGACAAATTGACAGCCCTACCCAAGGGGACCCGACGGTCACAACTCTGCAGGGATATCAAAGTTAAAGGCAGCCTGGGCTGCAGTGATCATGCACTAGTGCTGTCTGCTGTCCTAAGGGGTATGAGGCAGATGAGAAACACAGTCAGGACTAAATTTCAGGAAAGCAAACTTTCAGTTCTTCAAGGAATTAGTAAGTGGGACCCCACGGGAAACAGCCCTCAGGGACAATGGAGAAGAACAGAGCTGGCAGATCTTTCAGAATGCTTTCCAGAAAGTGCAAGAGATCTCAATCCCCAGGAATAAGAAATCAGGCAAGGAAGGCAAGAGACCAGCATGGCTGAGTTGAGACCTGCTGGTCAAACTAAAAGGCAAGATGGACCTACACAGGCAGTGTAAGTAGGGATGGGTGTTGTGGGAAGAGTATAGGGACGTTGCTCGGTTGTGTAGGGACAAGATCAGGAAAGTCAAGGTGCAGCTGAAGCTGAACTTGGCAAGGGATGTAAAGAAAAACATGGGCTTCTACAGGTATGTAAACCAGAAAAGGAAGGTTAAAGAAAGTGTATCCCCCCCCTGATGGGGGACAGTGGTGAACAGTGTTTCAACAGTGGTGAACTAGTAAAAACCAGAAAAGAGAAGGCTGAGATTCCCAACAACTTTTTTTCCTCAGTCTTCACTGGCAACCTGTCCTCACGGCTCTCAACTGGATGCCCCAAAGGCCAGAGACCAGTGAGACAAATAAGCAGATAAAGGCAAAGTAGATACTACAGAGAAAAACCTCACTGTGACTCTCCTGACGTGTCAACCTCAACTTAGAACAGTAAGAAATAAAAAAAAAAATAATGTTGTAAGAGAGCTGATGGCAACGCCGAGAGGCACTGGCTGCTCGGCTGCCTCTCTCCTCCGCGACTCGCCCTCCTCCTCCTCACGCCGATCACACCCGGTGACACAAGCTCCTACGCCCGGCAGCAGGGCCCTAGATGTGTCCCATA
>NW_009952874.1:1245099-1258790 GCF_000747805.2 Chaetura pelagica | reverse complement strand
CACCAATCAGCTTCTTCCCGCGGCGGCGTCACTGGGCACGCGCGGGCCGTTGGGCGGGAACCGGTGGGGTTGGTGTCGTGCGGGGAGGCGTTAACGGCTGAGGGGTCGGTGCTGCCGGTCCGGCCTCCTGGTCCTCCCGGCCCGGCCTCCTGGTCCTCCCGGCCCGGCCGCAAGCGGCGTCCTGGACCTGTGAAGGGGTTTCTGTGAATCCCCGTGGCCAGGTTAAGGTGAAGAAGCCGTTCGGAGCGAGGGCTGGGCAGCTGGGCCTTGTGGAGCTTGACGGGAGAGAACAACAAAAAGACTGGGGGAAGCGCTTTCCCTTGGAGCTGTTGGGTGTGGTGGTGAACCTGGGCAGCTTGTGCTGAGGCACCTTTAAGTAGCTGTTCCAGAGGAGATTTAAACTATATAACCACAGATATTAGGATTATGTTGTTTCTTGTTGGTTTTTCTTTTGTTTTTTGTAGGATGGCCTTAATAGTTGGTGGGTTTGTTTGTTTTCCCTTTCTACTATAGCTACATTACAGTGATGTATCTGCCCTTTTTTTGATAAATGCAGGGAGGGAAGAAGCTGTTTCAGTGGCAGGATGATGATAGCACGAGGGCAAAGAATATTTTCATGACTTGCTATCATAAATTTAGGCTGAGAAATGCTGAGAGGAGCCAATTAGTGTCACAAGAAGATTCAAGAAATATCTTCCAGTAGTACCAAAGAGGAACAAACAATTTAAGAGTTTGATTTACTTACAAAAGGAATTACATTCTCTGATGACTGCTTTAATTGGTGAATGAACTGCAAATTGCAGGAAATCAAAAGTCTGCTGATTTTCATGGAACATAGAACGTGTATTTATTAATAAGTATCAGTGGGGACTTTGGGTGAGACTTTGTCAAGGTACTTGTAGGAACATAACACTTATTTTTTTGTTTCATATTATCCTTTTCCCTGTTTTTAAATATTGTGCTGTAATTATTCTAAAGACTCAGAAGCCATTCTACATTTATAGATTACTACCAATAGATCAGTTGGGATAGGAGTCTCATAAGTCCTCATGCTACTTACTGCACTGCAAATATGCAAATCCTCATTAAATATTTGAAGCATTTACTACTTCAGTAAGTGAGGTAGGAGTGTTGACATTTCTTTTGTGTGATTTGTGGCTCATGTAATCATACCTGTTATGTATTTTGAAAATACTTAATGGATATCACCTTGTTTTGGTGATATCCATGAGCTTGGTTGGAATATCCATGATACTGACTGGAATTGGCAGTGGTACAGGCTGAATAAGGATTTTGGCTACTAGCAGAAGCATAAAAAAACGACAGTTTGGATCCAGGAATACTTAGCAGTATGGTAACTTGCAAATGTTATTTGCCTTCAACAGGAAGATAAACTGAGGTTATGGTTTCATAAAAGCTCAGTCTTGCTCTTCACTCCCCCTTCAGCCACACACTTGTGCTTCCACCTTTGCATCAACATGGCTGCTGGTGGGATTGTGTGGTGAGACAGGTTAGGTAGCTGATCTGGCTTTCTCTGCAGTGTACCTGTGCTCCTGTGGTTCTGGCAGTCCTAAAGCAGATTGAAGCTGCTGGAGAGCTGTTGCCTGGCAGTAAGAGAGGTTCTGGGGCTTGTACCTGAAATTCTGGAAGATGTGTGTATGCCTGGGTCACGTAGAACAGTTCTGATGCTGTTGCTCAGTGCATTGTAGTTTGTCACTCTTGTTATGTGGAGTAATTTGTTTAAGCTGAGTACCTCCCTGCCTGAGTGTTTTATTTGCTGTTGATATGGTACAAAGGTCGATAATTGAGGAACCCAGTAGTGAAAGTGTAATTTCTGGACTGACGATGCTTTTCATGTTCAGCAATAGGAACAGTTAATGTTTACTGATTAAAAATAAAATAAAATCATCACTCTGTTCCTGAGAATCATGCATCAGTTGGTTCACAAGAGCGATGAGAATAGTGAATGTGGAATGTTTTCCATTTCTGGTGTTACCACCAGTTGCTGATTCTTCTACTGATAGAGAATTTGCTTTTGAAAGTCCTTTTTAAAATGAATGGATGCCTGCAGAATGATTACTCCTGAAATGACCCACATTCATACTCACAATAAGAACAATTTAAGATTTGGCAAAGGAGAAGGTTGGCACCTTGTACAGCCCCGAGCAGAGCTGTGACATCTTAATTCAACCTTATTTCAGGGCTGCTGTAGTTATATTTTTTTGCTGTGTGCTTGCTCTCTTCCTCATGAGAGGTAGTGAGGTGACTCAGGAGATTATCTGGCTGACAACTAAGTGGATAGTGTAATTCAGTGATACATTTCTGGTCAAATTTGCTTGTTTGTGTCTGTGCACTTCTTGTGCCATCTCAGGTGCTCTCAACTATTCCTGGCATGAAACTATTATTGGGAGGTTAAAAATGCCTGACACAATAATAAAGTACCAAGGAGTATTTCAGAGTCTTTTAAGTCTTCACCTTTTCAACATCTGGGATCTTTAAAAATATACAAAATAACACAAATTACCCAAAAAGCAATGTGAACAGTTACAAAACAGGCTGTCATTGCTAATGCCAGAAAATACTTGAAGTTGCCATCACGTGTTAGTAAACACATGCCCTAACCAGTATCCTGAAATACACAAGCTCAAGTTCTGACAGACTGTTGTTAAAAGCCTGCTGAAAATTTTAGGCTATCCTTCTGAAAACCGCTATTAGTCTTGAAAACATCTTTTCAAGATGTTGGCAGTATGTTTGTGTCAGATTTAATGGATGTGAGAGGTACAGGGTAGCATTAATAATGCCTTTGAGGCTTAGCAGTGCCAAATTTCCATACTTTGCCGTGGGCTGGAAATCTGTTGGCAGTTCTGTGCCTAAGCTGATGCTTGGTAACATGTTAAATCATGATAACTTGATTGTGGGTTCAAACTTGAGTAATTTACTGGGTTCAGCTGTAAGTGACTGTAACCTGAGGAAAGTTGTCATGCTTTAGAAGAGCCACTCTTGAAGATCCTTGGAATTGAACCAGGACAATTGCAGCTCTAATGTTGGCCACAAGAGAGCAAGCCAAAACTGTGCTGTCTGGTGAATCCAGAGACAGTCAATGAAAGAATGGAGCCTGGTATATAGGACAGGTAGATGCGATCTCTAGAAGGGGGAGAAGATGATCAGAGGGTATTTACATTTATGCTTTTTTGTCTTTTTTTTTTTTTTAAATATCTCTTAAATTCTGATTCTGGGTTATTTTGTACTGAGACATAACTTAGGAATCCACATAAGTAAATTCTGAGATGTAACATTGGTCTCTACAGTAACTTCTCAGTTGAACCTACATTTTAATAATTTACTAACTCTTTACCAGTCTAAGAAAATTCAAATTGCTGAAATGTATTTGGCTTGCTTTATGGTAATCGTTCTGCTAATTTGACACATTAGGATTTGAAGGAAGTTAGGTTAGTTTGCAAAACCTGGTATCTGAATCTGTGTACCAAAACTACATAAAATAATGGCTGGTTTCCTTAGGTTAAGTATCTAGATTATTGATTGCATAAGAAACCCTGCAAACTCTCTAAAATCCTAGTACTGCAAACAAAACAAAACAGGAAGCTTCAGCACTTTGAGCTTGGAGGACAGAAATTTATTTCAGTATTTACTTCTGATACACTGTTAAAGCAATGTGAAAACGCCCTTGCACAAAACTTCTGCATAGTTCCGATGCATAGAATTCTTAATCTTCTAATTAAAAGCAGAATTTCATCAATTTCACATAGAAGATTTTAAGGCTGTTTTGAAAATAGCTGTGAATTTGTGTCACTTGAATCTACCATTAGTTTTCACAACCTGATTGCATTCCTTAAAACATCTGAAAGTGTTAGACCAAGCAGTTTGTTTGTAAAATACTCCCAGCATAGTCTTTTGTCTAGTCATTTAAATAAAAGAGGGTTTTAATATAGACTTTTCCAAAGTCCACTCTGTGTTCTTCCGTGTAAGACTGAAGTAGCTTAAATGAATACAAGGTCTTTCTCCAGATATTGTGTTGCTGTAGCTGGGAACACAGTTTGACCTTTATTTCTCATAGTCTTTCCTTCCTTAGTGCACTTTGCTAAGAGTTTAAAAGAGAGTTGAGAAGTTCATTTGAGTGGTAGTTTGACTTAGGTAGAACTAAAAGATTTGGCTTGTCCCTTGCTTATGAACTCTTTTGTTACAGAGAGTTTGTAACCTGGCATGGCAGCCCTTCATAGGCTTTGAATAACCAACACACAGGTTTACTATAGTCGCTGTCCAGTTTGAACATGGGATGTGATTTCTAGATATACATTTTGAGCAGAGAATGTTCAAGGATCTTTAAAAATCAAGTGCTTTGTCTTACAACAACCAACATTTTTTTTGCAGGATGAAGTGGGAAGCCTGGTGGCTGGAAGCCCTTCTGTTGATGCTGCTAAGGAGCAGACGTATGAGTGGTTTTAGAACTGCTTGTAAACACTCAATGGACCCATGCCTCATTTGCATTACCTTGAATTGGGACATCTTGATGGAAAATCAGATCAGTGCTAATATTTCTTCGTCATGAGAAAAGGAAAGGAGAACTGCACCAAAGACACTGGGTGAAGAATCAGCCTGCCCACAATAATCTGCTTTTTGTAAGCTGAACTAGGAAGCCTGGTGAAGATTTAGAGGGATAATTACGTGCTTGCTCCTATTTCCTGTTGGGAGTGCCTCCCTGACAGTAAGTACTGTATTTAATACTATGTACTACTGATGCTTTCTTGAAGATAAAACACAGAGATTTGGCTTTGAAGGAGTAGGCAGGCCTGAGCAGGATGGGCTGAAGCTTCAGAAGTAGCAGCCTGCTTGTGTTACTTCAATATGGGTCTCATAGAATTAGGGACTTGGTCATTTTTGGCTGAGATGGGTTACAGTCCCATAACACATGTTCCTGCAGACACAAAATGGGCTTGCCTAAGTGTGAGTCTGGGCAGACCAGAACATGTCTGAGTAGGCTGGAGAAAGGGGGAAATGCCTAATAACATAGCAAGGCTTTCTGAGGGAAGAGTAAAGGTAAGGCTGTTTGTTCCAAGATGCCCAGTTGGATTAGGGTATTACCTAGATTAAGTTAGTGTCTTGATCTCAAGTGCTTTTGGTCCCTTTGTTGTCGTTGTTAAAGATACCTGGACTAAGCGCTTGAAAATTTAGTTTTTCCAGGTTCGGAGAGAGGAGTTAAGAGGAAACTCTGAGGCTTTCAAAATATAATGTACCAAAAGACATGTTACCAGACTGTTTCTTGGGCTTCATCTATTTTTATACTTCAGCCTTTGTGTGTTGGACTATGCTGAGGGCTTCCCACTTACCCATTGTCTTTATTCTCCTCTAGCTTTTTTTTTTTTTTTTACCTACTTGAAGCTTTGGTACACATCAGGCTTCACACATGGCAAAACAACCTGGGACTAAAATAACTGAAATCTTATTAGAGTTTTCAGTCTTGAGGGTTAAACTTGTTCACCATAATTTTATTATGAGTATGATACTTAGTGCTCTGAAAGCTTTAAGGGTCCTTAAAACTCCAAATGTCTGAGACAGAGAAATACAAAGAGGAATTCTGAGCCAGAGTTGTGTGAGTTAGCAGAGTGAGGAACAGAATTTTGAGGTTCTGGCATTTCTTCCCATGTTCCACCTATGAACATTCTTATTTCCATGTTTAAATTGCTATTTCCGTTTTTAAAATGAGGCTATTTTTGCTTTATTAAATCACAGTCAGAAAACTACTCAGTAAAAAAAAACAACAAACCACTGCACTGAATGGTGAATTTATATCTATTTGAATTTTATCACAGTTTTTATGTTGACTGGTTTAAACCATCATGCTTGCTTGGCAGCCTAGATGCTTCATCTCAGTAGCTAAAAGGAAAATATTCTGACCAAGTTCTCGTGGGACAGCAGAGTAAGGATTCCACAGCTAGGTGAGCTCTGACAGAAAAGTTCACAGAATAAATCTCATTAAATGTTGATGAATATGACAGGAAAAAAAGCATCCTACATTTGTCATGTATACAAGCCAAAAGAAAGGCAAAATTCACTAACTGCAAGTTGCTGTGTCCTCTGCATTACTATAATTGCCATCTTACTTGAAATCTAAACATCAGTGAGATTTTACTGTTCTCCCCAGCTATCCTCCTGTGAAACACAATTGCTGATCCTATACTCCCTCTCACTTTTACCTCAATTGTTTGAGTAATTACAGCTGTTACAGTTAAGGAGGAAGGACTTAAAGTAATGCAAAAGGGTTATAACTACTGTGAGGTGTAAGAACCCCTTCTTCCAGATAGTACAAGAGCTCTCAAAAGGTTTGCTTCTCTTCTAAGGCAGAACCAACCACTAGAAGCTAAGAAACCAGCAATGTAAATGTTGGTAGGCTTTGAATGTCATTAGTATTATCTGTAGGTGACACAGTTACTTGAAATGCAGTAATGTTGGCTGAGCTCCTGATATCAGTGCTGAATTTTGAATATGGCAGTTTATAATTTGGAGCAGGAATAACCACAAGGGAGGGAAAGGCATTGTTACATAATTCCTGATGTGTTTTAAATGGTGGGTATTTAGCAAAACGCTGACCGTGGCTCAAAATTTAGCAGCAGTTTAGGTGACAGAAAGCTTAAAGTTCTTTCTGCTATTGACATACATTAGTATATGTGGGAGAGGTAGCCTAGATAAATTACACCATTGTGCAGCATTGAACATTTGAGTAACATTTTTATAAATATTCCAGTATTTCTGTTATGAAAGATATTGGTATTCAGCATTCCTGAAATCAAGACAGTAGGGTAGCTGTCTGGAAAACAACAAAGAAACAAACCCCTAAAACTCACATTAGATATGTGTTAAGTTAAAATCTCAGTTTATACATATTGAAATCTCAGTTAAGCTGCTGGAGCAAATTTTTAAAGCCTTTTGAAAAGAGTATGAGAGTACCAGTGCAACTTGACAGACATACTCGGAAGCAGTTGACCTTCATTAACAATGGACATCAGAAATAAGAGTACTGAATTTAGAATAAACAACCTTTGCCAAATTTTGCTTACAGTCTCAATAGATTTAAGGTGAAGGTAATGTCAGTATCAGTTTACATGGGCATAAACAAGGACAAGTCAGAGTGGCCTAGCAGTAGTAGCATATGAAACTGAACTTTGGAGCTACTCATTCTTGGTAGAATTGCAAGCAATATGAGCAAGATATGACTACATTTGGTTCTCAAGAACAAAAGAAAAAGAGGCATGTCAATCAATTGTAATAAAGAAATATAAATTTCTAGAATTATTCCAATCTAAAAGCATGAAAGTTCTCTTAAGGGAAAACTGGCAACCGTTTTCTACACTCTTTGTATCTTCTTAACCTTCTCTGCTGGTTTCCATCCTCAGTGAAGTGTTGAAAAATTATAATCAGAGATATAATGCATTTCAGTCCTTGATATGGAAGCTGAAAATAGGTAAATGAGCGATGTGGTATATTTTTCTAGTGTTGACTGTGTGTATGTTATATAGGTATGGCTTTTCCTTGTGATACACCAAAAATAGTAATGTTATCTCAGTCATAAAACTATGTCAGTGTGTTTGTATCGGAATTACATGACCAAATTGGTACAATGAAAATTCTGCTCCTTAGTCCACGGGGGGGAAAAAAAGTAGGTTAGAACAAGATAACACACAAGTGGCTGCATGGAGTCAGCTCAAAGGTCTGTCTGGCTGTGTAGACTGTTTCCATCTGTGTTTAATAAATGAGGACTAGGGAAGAACATGTTAAGAATTATAGGCAAAAAAAAAAGTGTTGTAAATGCTGATTACACTAAAAAAGGTGATGTATGTGGCACAAGTTTTGTTTTTTGGAGTCATACTGCCTTCTTTAAAAAGATGAGGTGGATTTATCTGTTATGGTTTGCTGATCAAGGAGGACTGGGTGTGTGCTTTCTCAGAGTAGAGAAAGAAAGCGGTATGTAACAATCTCTTGGGAATTCTCTCAATTGTTGCAGGTGGACAGCTAAGCATTTGGGTGGAATTTTTAAGGGATAAATGTCTTCACTTCCTTTAACTTGCTATACTAGGAGAAGTACAGTTTTATCACACCAGTGGACGGTAAAGAGGAAAAGCAAGCTACGTTTTCTTTCAGTAATTATGTAAAAAATAAGTTATATTGCAGTAATTCTGTGTTTATAGTATGCAGATAGAAGTATTAAGTAATCCCAAAAATGGCTGTTGGAGGCCATTTTAATTTGTGCATAACTCAGGTTAAGTAGGGGATTGGTAAATTGATCTGCCTCATTCTCACTGTTCACATCAATGTCAGGATTATAATTCAGTCCTTAGTTCATTGCTATGTGGAATGCACAAGGCTGTGCTGCTTCCTCTTCAGGAACTGCTCAGACTCCACATTTTGTAGACTGTAAGTGTGGTCAAAATCTTCTTATGAAGAGTGTTCAAAACTCAGAAGGCAATTGAAAATTTAAAGCAATCCTTAGGCATAAAGAGTATGGTTAAGATGTTGGCAGTAGGACTGCAAGGATTCTTGAGGTAACCGTCCCTCAGTGGGGAAAAAAAATGCACACCCAAGCCCCTGAACAGTGCTGTCACAGGCTGTGCCTGGCTTATTGGTGAGCAGATTGGAAGTGAATAGTTTGTCACAACTATTAGAGAATTCATGCTGTTTTCAACACAAAGCAGGACAGGTTTGGCAGATACCTGTTAAAAAGCTTCTTGTGACCAGCCCTTGCCACTATCAGATTTACTTTATTAATTAAACAGCTACTGCAGAAATTACATTAAGATATCTGATTAAAAATAATATTAACTAGAAGGAGGTCATGATCTAAAGATCAGAGGAAGATTTTTTTTTTTTGCATTTTACTTTATATCTGAAGTATTTAATGGACTTTCAGTCCTCTGTTAAATAAGTCCACTAAATAGTTTTACATGGATTGACTATTACAGAAATGAGTGCAACAGATCCTTAACAGTACATATAGACCTGTTGAAAATATTTTTGGCTAAGAAATGAAGGCTGTAGCATTCAGTTACCATGCATGTAACTTGTACTTCCTTGTTTACTGCGTCTTTACCTGAAGTGTTGCCATGAAACTGCCACATTTATTTTCAATCATGCACTTAGAATAAACTCCTGCATTCCTCTTTTAATGCTCCACCTTTATTTGTTTAATAAAAGAGCTAACACCTTGGAGAATACATCTTTGTATGACTAAACAGTTGGAAGATTGTGTTCATACCTGAAACTGGGAAATAAAAAAGCATTTGTTGTTCTGAGAAATAATTTGAAAACAGATTTATTTTTTATTAGCAATAATATTTGGTGTTTTTAACTAATAAAAAGCCATCATCATCATCTTCTTATGCAAGAACTTGGACATGTGATCTGCATCTTACTTGTTTAAATGAATAAGTTTGCAAAGGCAAACTGCTGCCTTCCTCTTATAGGTAATTTGAATTGACTGTTGATTCCAGAGCAAGGCAAGCAAGATTTTGCTGGTAAAGAACTATTTGTGTAACTGTATTATTTCTGTAGGGAGTATAAGCAACACAGTCTTGAAAGTCTTGCTGCTGGATAATTTCCATTCACTTTAATGGAACTTCATGTCTCATTTGTGTGATTTTAAGTATGAGCAGGTTTGTGTGTGAGTACAGAAGTACAACTTTATATATGCACATAATCATACTGTATTAGGTTATAATTTGTAGATATTCAAGTTATTGTTAGTAGCATATCTTCTGTTTCATATATATACATGTTGTCAAATATGGAGTTTATAGTTAAGCTCAAAAAATAATTTTGAAGTCATTAGGAAACAGTGAAGCAAAGAAAAATAATGAAAGGATTTGACAGAAAAGCTTAATAAACTATTAGTGAAAATCTAACAAGGATAATGTGAAAAAATTGGCAAGGACTGAATCATTCAGTTCAGAAAACAGTTCAGAAGTATAATTACAATTATACACTAAGAAGAGATTTGGAGACAAGGTGGAGACAAGGCTGCATCCCATGTGGCTGATGAAGAAAGCTGAAGATTTGACTCTAGTTACTGGACAACTCTTTTTCTAACTATTGCAAAGTTGTGTGTTTTGCATGCTGAGGACAAAGCTGGGGATACTGATGGTAGATTTACTGTTCTAATATGTAGATAGGGAAGTGATTTGGGGGAATAGGGAAGGAGAAGGTTGGTCGAACTGAAAAGGTTTGTAGTATTCAGCCTCTTCCCAGCAGAACTTCTAATGACAGATTGCATCATCTAATTTGCCTACGTATCTGGCCCTACACAGAACAACAATGAAGAAATACTTGCTAGATAATTGGCAAGATGATTGCTAACAGTGTTGACGTTAATTATCTTTCTGATCTATGACTTTACTAATACTATATGGTTATCGTGTGGGAGAATTTATTTACAATTGTATTAGTTAAAACTGGGAAAACGATTGAATGATACATCCAAATGGGGCTTTGTTACCTCTTTTGAATTTAATTTTATAACAGAAAAGGCACTGATGTGTGGTGGGATTGTAGTATATTTAGAACTGAAAATAACAATGTTGCATACAACTGGTGGGTGAAATAGAATGCCACAGAAATTCCTAGTTTAAAATGCTGATTTGTTGGTTGTTGTTTTTTTTAATTGACTAATTTTATGAGCATGAATGATATTTTTGTCATAGGTTAAGCAGACAGTGTATAAGCTGGTGTCAGAAGGGGGTTGCTGTGCGCCTCTAAGTCTCCTTCTGCACTAGTGTGTGTAGGCAGATATAACAGTGAGCTTCACATCTACTGAAATCTGCTCTGTAGAACTGACTGGTCACAGTCAGGCCAGAATGTCAGGCACTTAGATGAATGCAGTAGAACTTTGGCTCGGGTATCAAATGTTTCTTCTAATAAGTCAACAACAGCAGCAGAATGGCACAGTATCTTGTGCTGTATGTACTTAACTACTGCTAGCTGTTAAGTAATCAAACAATTTCACAAACGCCAGTGTAGTCTGAATTGTCTTCTTGTATAGGAACATAAGCGGTTGGCAATGCTATAACCTATAGTTATAACCTTAAATTAAGATTTTTGCTATGCTGATTAGCATGATTAATTAAAACTGACTGGATTCACTGAAGTTACTTGCATTTTAGATTAGAATGTGGGTTTTTCTTCCACTGAAGCATTTGCTATGATTTTTATTAAGAAGGGAACAACAAAGGGGAATTCTGCTTAAGCTGATGAATTTTTAATGATTTTGTAACTACTTCATCTTTTAAAGTAATAATTTAATAAAGCTGTAGGTAGTAAATAGGTCTTTTTGAAAGGATGTGTTATAGGTCTGTTAATTTCTGATTAGCAAAATAGATGGCAGTTGTTTTCAAATAGTACTGATCTCATGCACAGAAAATTTACTTGGCAGCATTACATCTTTTAATTCTTAATGCTCTGCTTCTCATCAGAGTAGAGCATGCTTGGATCAAGTACTTCCTACTGCCTACAGCAGCTTCTGTATGATCCAATAGAAGGCTAAATATTTTTGGTAAACTCAGCAGTTGATGTGAATAGGCTGAGGATACTTTTATTTGTTCCATGTGTTACTGTCATTTTATGTTAGACTGTACTTCTAGTCCTTTATTTTTAAAAGTTGTTATGCAGACTTCCTGCTTGACTTCGGTGTCATTGCTTCATGTATTTATTTACTCACTGTTTTGTTAAAATCTTACCTCTGAGAATTTTTAAAAACACTCACCAGCTCTGCATTAGTATGAAGTAATCTCCATTTCCTGGCTTAAGTTATTGCATAGCACCACTGTGCACAGCCATGGAACAGCTGCAACATCCTGACTGAAAATCTTGCCTTTGGTCTGAGGAGGGAGAGTGTGTCATTGGGCCAATATTCTGCCCTTGGGTGTGCTGCGTTCTCTACAGATATATCAAAAAAGCCATCTTCAAACAATTATTAATTGGAGGAAATTTCCTAGGTAAGCAGCCAGGTTTAGAGTGTGCATTATGAAAGGCTCTTCTTATGCAGGAGGTCTGTGCAGCAAGCTGTTTTCCTGTAAACAGATTTGATCAGAGACCAGAGTGCCACACCTCTATGCATGGGTGTGGGAAGAACACCTATCAGTGCTCTGACTGGGACACAAATGATGTTGCTGATTTTTCATTCTCTGAGGTGATGAGCATCCTGGGCCCTGTCTCAGAAGGCACATATGCATAACTCAGAATAAAAACCTATATTGTGGAGTATCTTGCTTTTTTATTTCCCTTACTACTTACTCTACAGCTGTTGCTCTCATTTTGACTCCCTGCAGTTTTCAGGGTGCAAAATATGCAACCACTTCAGTTACTGTTGTATTGTTTTTGGCAAGAATGGTTGCACAGCTGCTTCTCTTTTTTTCATAAAACATCCCTGGGGACTGAAATTCTTGTACCAATGATGGTGAGAATGTTTTCATCTTGTACAGTTTTCAGATGGGAACTCCTAAAATCTCTACTTGAGAACGTTTTAGCCTACAGAATTTAAATATACCAGCTGAGACTGTTCATAACATGGCAGTGCTAATGCTTTACAGTCACCTGAACAAAAGTGTTTTTTTTCAGTTTAAAGCACACCATTTCCATTCTCATTTATTCTTGTTACATTGCCACAGCTTAATCTGTAAGAACTCTCAATTATTTTTTTTAAAAAATAATATAAATTGAGCTAGTTATGCTGCCTTAGCAGAACAAAAGCAATTTCAAGATGCTAGTATCAATTACAGTGAAGCAGGAACAGATGCAGAAGATATCTGGCAACTGGAAACAATTTCTCAGGTGAGATAAAAGAAGCTGCAGATGAGGACAATGAAGCAGTGGAACAGGTTGTCCAGGGAGATTTTGCAGTCTCCAGCCTTGGAGGTTCTTAGACCAGACTAGTTAAAGCTTTGAGTAACCTGATCTCATAGCTGATCTTACTTAGAGCAGGGGATTAGACAAGAGAGAGACCTTCCTAGGTCCTTTCCAACCTGAGTTGTTCTATTACTAATGTCTCTGAGGTCAAGAAAAGCTTGAAGGTGCCTGGCATCTCACAAGGCCCGTAAAACCTTCCCACATGTGCCCTGGTGTTTGACTGCCTGTCTTTCCAGTGAAGCTACTCCCATCTCCTACCTCTATTAGATGACCTCTACCTGTGTGGAATCCTACCTAAAACCCATTCCCACTGATCTGCCCCAGACTTCAGTACAAAGATTGTACCAATCGGTTGTCCCTAAGGCTGCAAGGGAATTTCTGCTTAACCTTCCATGAAGTAACATTGCAGGGAGGAGAACACAAGGAGAGTGTGTACTATATTAATGGTATTTTCAGGAAGTCTTTTATTGTTTTGTGCGCTTAGCTACTGAAGTTAATTTCCTTGCCCTTTTCATGCTGATAATAGTGCTCTGTGTGATCTATTAACTTGTGTCCCTACTTCTCATACTTTTATCGCACTGATTGTGATAGAGTAAACTTTTTGACGTAGCTGGTCAGGCCATTTTCATTATTTTACTCAAGCTATTCTTTAATTCTTGTGTTTTCTATAATACCTAAAATATATGAATCACATCTGGCATTTCAGATTTTACTTTTACTAGTTCTGCTTCCCTTCTTTTCCCCTCTGTTCAATAGATAAACATTCTTTGTTCCTGCAGCTACAC
>NW_009952874.1:1233044-1244691 GCF_000747805.2 Chaetura pelagica | reverse complement strand
ACTCTTTCCTGTCCTCCTTGCTTTGTCACTGCTGTAATGGCTGTACTTCATCCCACAATTCTTGTGCAGATTGGTCACGAAAAATTATTTCACATCAGAAGGCACATGGCAAATACATTGGGAAGACAGGCAGTGATGAGAGGGCTCAGAAGACCTTCAGGTGAACTTCAGCACCTCTTCACTGACTACATAAGGATCTTCTTTCCCTGGGAGAACTATACTGAGGTTAGACATACTGGGCATTACCTGGTCAATAGTTTTCAGTGTGACAAGTCCAGTGCTGTTAGATACATGTATGTATATATATATATATAATAGTAAGTGAATTACCCAAACATCTAGTACAGTATATATCTATATATAGATATATATTTATCTACATCTTGTAGCCTATTAGGTGGGGAAAAATAATGGTAGCCCCAATACTTAGCTTTGTCCAACTGCTTTGTTGCCTGAGGAGCACCCAGCCCTGTGGATAGTGTGTGAGCTTATGTTTAGGTGTTAGCAGTTTGATGTTTTCCTCCCAAAGAACAAATTGTGACACTGGAATCCTGCAAACTGGGCATTGGGATTTTAAAAAGTGCTCAGCATCCTGCTACAAAGGAACCTTACTGGTACCACTAGGAGAGGATCTCAGCTGAGTTTTAGCCATTCTAAATTTCTCATATTTTAGTACAGTAGACAACTGAACTATACAATTTCTTTTTGCATAAACAGATCTCAACAAATAGGCAAAAACAATTAGCCAAGAGCATGGACCTAATTTTTATGATCTCTATGGTTTATAATGTAACAACTAATGAAGTACTGGGTGCTAAGCCTTTGCCATTGTTCCATTCAGTTGATAAAGTATCATCAGCTTATAATGGTCATTTTTCTAATAGGACTCTGGGTACAATAACATCATAGCTTCCTGTCTGCTGCTCCCTGGCCTCTTTGCAGAGATAAGCTTTATGTAATATGCAAGTGGTGGAACTAGTATTAACGCTGCCTCCGTTTTCTGGTTTAGGGAATACTTGACTGTCATTAATGAATGTAACCCCTTAGTGTTCCCACTAATTACATAACATAATCATAAATTCTATAGATGAGGAATTTGGATGATATAATATTACACATGACTGCCTAGGACAACACTGAATTTATTTCAGAAAACTACTCAGCAGCAAATTTTAAAAGAATTTATAAAACATCTCTTTTTCTAAGACGGGACACTGAGACAAAGTATATGCTTGTTTGGCAATACAGAAAAGACCTGTGGTAGAACCAAAAATAGACTCTGACCCCAGTGAATTGGTACTCTATAGCTATCAAGCTGCTGATAAAGTGTACAGGAAAATGTGATGCACTATTGATACTTTTTCCTTGGAGTTAGTAGCGTGTCTGATGTTAGTTCTGTATCAGTAGGTATGCAGCGTTAAGCTTAACATGGACTAACTCGGGACCTACCCTATTCCTTAGGCAGACTGTGTAACTTCTGCTCAACTGAGTGCTGCTATAACTATACTGGTGTTAGATAGACTGCTGTGTGGGGCACCCTGTATCAGTGACAAAGCCAGAGACAGCATGAATCCAAGATTAGCAAGCTACTATATCATTTCATTTTGGTACCAGGAAGGAGAAAGCAGGCAGCGAGTTATCAGTGGTTCCATCCAATTTTCAGTTAAACCACCCTAGCCACAAAATATTGTTTTTCTTTCATATTCAGATGTGACTATTTAGATGTAATGTCACTTTTTGCAATTGATGTTATTCATGATGTTCTTGAAAACTAGTGATTGTGTGTTATGGTTTGGAGATACAGCCTGTGTTCATTTTTAAGCTAGCTGTTATGTTGTTTGCTGAATTATTAGAACTTGCTGTTGTTTTTTTTACAAAACCTGTTTGTCTGTTTGGCATTTGAAAATGGGCTGGACAACCTAGTTTTCTTTTTGATTGGCTAATGAAACACACACCCTTGCTTCTTTTCATGCAGAGATGATAAATTATTTTTCACTGAGTTGCATGAAACAAAAAATGTAAAAGCAAATTTTGTCTCAGCATTTAATAATATTTTTGTCTTCCAGTGTTTTTTCTTGTTCTCCTTAGATTGGAAAAATGGTTTGCTCACTGTTTAGATGCAGGAGATGCAGAAGTGGACTAATAACTTGATTAATATAGTATGTCTGCTATATTGTGTATTAATTCACACTGAATAGCAGTTTTCTTTCATTTTTCTGTATTACATCATGATAATTTACTTAGTGGCAGTACCTGACCCAAACACAGCAAAACTGAATTGGCGAGAAACTAAGTATTTAGTTAAAAAATATTTATTAAATTGTTTGTTTAAATAGGTTATGAATAAAATTGATTTACATGTGGCTAGTGAACTTTCTCAATTGAGCTTTCTTATGTTATTCAACAATACCAAATTAGGTCAAGTTGTCATGATTTTTTAGATAATTGCATATATAAAGCCTGACGCACAGAACTTTAGACTCATAGGAAGGACAGGCATATTAAATTGGATAGAAATTACATTTGACTGAATTATGGCAGTTGACCCTGCCATACAGGGAGTCACAGTTGACCCATAAGACACTAATGGCCTAACAGCTAAGACTGTTTTGTCTTCCTGAGGAACCTCAGCCTTGAGTAGAGGAATCTTTAGGGAACGTAAGTAACCAGAATTTTACCAGCCCAGAATACCAGTCTGCTTCTGGTCTGATTGTGACCAAATAAACACAAAGCTGCCTGAGATGTAGTAAGATTTTGACATCAGATGAAATAATCATAGAATCGTTTGGGTTGGAAGGGACGTTTAAAGGTCATCTGGTTTAATCTTCCTGCAATGAGCAGGGACAAATGTATCTTATAATAAATGTATCCTATAGGTTGTGGTGATTTAAAAAAAAAAAAAAATTAATATAAAATTCTAATGAACATCTGCTCTCTGCAGTGTACTTTGATGCAAAGGTGCCAAGATAGACCTTAAAAATGGTCCTTACTTCAGAGAGCTGATGACCAATTCTAAATGTATTTGTTGCTCTTTATATAACTTACCAGCTGTTATTATTTGTATCTGAAAAAGTGTTCATCAGATATTTCTGTAGATATGCAATAGAAGACAGCCCTCTACACACCATGTAGTCTTGGAATCTAATCTGACAATCAGTTGGGCTCATTATTAACTTTACCTGATAAATAGTTTTACACATATGATTTGCTTGACTCAAACATGAGCTAAATACAGTGTAAGCATTGGTGAAAATAGGTAGAGGAAAGAGTAGACAGCAGTAGCAAATCTATATTGGCATTTTTTTATATGCTTTTTGTATAGACTGTTTTTGCTGAAAATGAATGAGCAAGTTGGTTTGATGCCTTCCTAGCTATTACTATGAATTCAGCCTTTCATCTTCAAAGTACTTTCCAAACCTATATTAATTATCTTTACAACATTCCATGAGACCAGTAGATAAATATCACCCTGCTTATGAGAAACTGAAACGTACAGGTGGAGTCATTTGTGGCCACATGGTGAGTCAGCAATGAATCTAAGATCAAAATCCAGAAGTCCATGGCACCCAGTCTGTTGGTCAGTCACTGGATTTAGTCTCTGTCCTGTCTTCCTGTGTGCCAAACCCTCTTTTTTATTTTTCTTGCATTCTTCTCATTTGCCTTCTACTTCCTGCAGGCCCCACTGGATATAAGATCATGTCCTCATCAGCAGGTATAGTATTGAGTTTTCTTTCTTCTCCCATTCTTTCCTACCTAAGTGAATATCCAGCCTTCTTTTTCTCTTAGGTCCTTCTTTTGGCCTGTGCATTTTAGAGAAAGTAATAAACCTCAAATTGAATGTATCTTGCTTTTGTTAATTTGATCTATCAGAGCATAATTTTATACTTTTACTAATTAAATGGCTGTACCTAACTGCGTTGAATCACAAAAATTAATCTCATGTCTTGAATTAGTTTATGCAATCCTTCTGTTTATAGTTCCTTTAAATCTCTTAAGTTTAGGCACCTCTGCACAATGTTAAGGAATTGAACCATTTTATTCCAAACAGTGATTGCCACAGCCAATTTCCGTATATTTAATCATCTAAGGGATAATAATTGTGAAGAAAAGTATGCTTCCCTGGACAATTTGGAATTATTTTCACCTTTCTAGTGAGTAGCTCTTTCAGTTACTGCTGCAACCTGCTATTCACTGCAAAAAGCACAAGCTTGTGTATTGCAGAGCCCTCATTTTCTCTTTTCAAGCTGCTTTCTAAAAATCAGAACAGTTTCCCATTAAGACTCCATCCCAAGGGTTTTGAAGGCTCCAAGCAATCCTCCTGAAAGAGGTTATGTAAGACCAAACTCATGCCATCCAAACTGCAACTAAGTGGTGGTGTTTTAATTGATTTGCTGTAGGCTTTTTCAGTGAAAAAGGTTGGACACAAAGCCTGACGAAGGATTTGGGAAAACTGAATGTGGCTCTTGGTCTCCCTGAACATCAGCTCTTCCACAGTGGAGTTGTAATACCTAGTGTAGAAATGCTGCTGAGTCTTAATGTAGAAATGTTGGCAAAGTACTCTGAGGTTAACATACAAACAAAAAATGTACTGCATTAATAAATGTGTGCTGTCCAAAAGATTTAGGATGTCTCCAACAGCCTCAGTAAGGTTTAAGAGAGTAAGAGCTAGATCTGTTTTTCTAAATTTACTCACCTTTTATCATCTGAGATGACAGAGGGTGTCCTGTCTGCCACCAGTTAATACAGGTGACAGTCTCTTACAGGACCTATGCTGTGTTTGTCATGGGTGTCTCAGATACACAGGGGTCTCTCCAACCAGATACGTATGTTTAGGCAGCTTATTTTGGCCTTACGTAGCAAAGTAGTCACTGCATTTTTTTAGCTAAATTAATCACCATTTTGAAGCTTGTTATGCGTGACAGCATAAACAAAATACTTGTTTTGCAACAGGAGGTATGAAATCGATTGCTAACAATAAGAATGTGGTCCAAACAGACTACAGAAGAAAGGAATACACAAATACAAAACCTGTGCTCCTCAGGATGGATGTGAATATTGTGTAAATAGACATTAGTTAGAGGTTTAATTGTGTCAGTGTTTTTCTTTAACAATTATATGTTGCAACAACTCCTCTGTTGTTCGCAAGGTCAAATACATTACAGTAATGCTTCTGACAGTGTCTGGCACCCAGAAGTGCACCTTCACTTAAGAAACATCCTCTACCTGTTTATCCTATATAATTTTCCAACCACTTTGGAGCCCTGTATTTAATTGACTTTGGCATGGACTCATCCTAAAAACACTTGGAAGCACGTGCATAATAAATACTGACTATTTCTACTGCATACAGTAATGGGCGATAATGTATTTTTATAGGATTGAAGACAACATTAGTGAGCAGCCCATAGATTGAAAAGAATACTTACTGGAAATTTACCTTGAAAAGCAACTTGATTCAGTCTCTTTCACAGTGAAGCAAGAGTCCTGCCTCAGCCCCTGCTGAGGTCAGGGTGAAAGAAAAAAATCAACATACTGTATTAAAAGACAATTTGAAATCTGTTGATCTTTCTTTTGGTTTACTTTTTCCATGTGTGTATAGTTTCTATGCAGTGTAGTTTAAGAATATAGCTAATATACAGCTGTTCTTTACAGTACAAGTAATATACAGACTGGTTTTTTTCTTCTCATAGTTGTTTGAAAATACTTGCTCTTTATGAGTAGTAGATCCCAGAGCATGTTATTCTGGGCTTGTCCAGTTATGTACTGGACACCCAAAGGATGGGAATTGCCCAGCCTATCTGGGTAATTTATTCCAGTATTAGACCACCTTTGTGGTAGAAAAATATTCTTGGAGCTATTTCTCATGTTGTGACTGCTGCTTCTTGTGCCATTACTTTGCAGCTCCAAGGAGAGTTTAGTTCCATCTTCTCTGTATGCTCTGACAGTGTTGATGTCTCCTGAGGCTTCTCTTCTCTAGTATTGAACAGGTCCTGCTCCCTCAGCCTGTCCTCTTATATGTTGTACTCTAGCCCCCTGACTATCTTTGTTGAACTTGCTCTACTATGTCAGTCTCTTGACAAGAAGAAACAACAACTGCTGGCGGTAATACAGATGCACTCTCACAGGTGCTAAACAGGGGAGATCATCAATTTTCTGGGCCTCCTGACTACAGTTTTGTTAAAGCTGCTCAGGAGGCAGTTGCCCTTCTTTGCTGCAATGACACATTGCCTCATGTTCAACTAGTCCACTAGGCCTCCTTGATCCATTTCTTCAAAGCTGCTTAAAAAGTTCTCCCCCAGCCTGTACTGTTAGAGTTATTCCATCCCAGATTTTGAGATTTTTGCTTTGCCTGTGCTTCTGATGAAGTTGACCACACTTGTGTTTCAAATTTTTAATGGGTACTTACATTGAGACTTGATTTCCCTAGTTGTTTAAAGGTATCACAGCTGAGGCCATCGAGCATAATTGTTCCATGAAAATTGTACTTTAGCCAGCTGTGTGGGTTAGAATAACAGGTCATTCCATTCATTTGGGAGTGCTGGCCATAATAATAGGGTGAAGAATTATTATAGGAAGATAACAGCAAAGCTATATTTGTGTTTTCTTATTAGCTTGATTTAAACTAATGAGTAGATGTGTGCTTAAGATATTAGGGAGGAAAAAAAAAAAGCTCTGCAAGTGCTTTAAGCCACATTTTCAGCTTGAAGAGCAGTTCTTGCATAAAGCTGAAATTGAGAGCTAAGACCACTGTTGTGGTAAAAGACTATCTCTTTGAAAAGTGTCCTGAGGCAAAGGGCTTTGTGTCAGCTCATGAAGCACAGCTACATAATATGCTGGTGGCAACAGATTCCACATACCGTTTTGGATACTGGGGAGGGGTCTCCCTAGCAGTTACCTCCCCTCATGATTCAGGCCGTGGGTGTCATAAATGGAACAGAGATGGAGTGCTTTTCTTGGCATTACTTTAACTTCAGACAAATTAGAAAATTAATGAACAATATTAATGACTGTTCTTTTGAGAGCGACTATTTTAGAGAGGAGTTATATTTTTCAGTTTTTCTTCTTAATTTTTCAATTAGTTATTAATGCTAAACACCTCTTAAGGAAAAACCTGAAGATGGACAAAGCTTTCTATGGGAACTTTACCTGATTGAAACAACAGTTAGTTGATGATTACTAGCGTTAGTGAAGTCATATATCATCAGTGACAACCAGGTATCACAGAACTGACACGGTTAAAAAAGACCTCTAAGGTCACCACATCCAACCATCATCTCCCCCCTGCTCCCCAAAAAAAGTTAAGAATTGTTTAAATACCTTCAGAAATGGTGATTCCACCACCTCCCTTGGCAGCCTGCTCCAGTGCTAGACTACTCTTTCAGTAAAGAAATTATTCCTAATATCTAGTCTAAACCTCCCCTGGTGTAACTTCAGGCCATTTCCTCTAGTCTTAGCATAGAATCATAGAATGTTAGGGGTTAGAAGGAACCTGTAGAGATCATCTAGTCCAGAAGAGACCAGCCCCCACCTGGCTACAACCTCCTTTCAAGTAGTTGTAAAGAGTGATATGTCTCCCCTCAGCCTCCTCTTTTCCAAACTAAACAATCCAAATTCCCTCAGCCTCTCATCCTAGGACTTGTTCTCCAGCCCCTTCACCAGCTTGGTTACCCATCTCTGAACTTACTCCAGCAACTTGGATGTTTTTCTTGACAACTCTTCGAAAGTGAAGGCTAGATTTTATGAGAATTGAAAGCTGAGTAATTGTAGAATGATGGCTAATTACTAGATGGATTATTATGAATAATCAATACAGTGCTAATACCAAAGGGTTATATTAATGATATTGCAAAAGAGGAAAATACTGTCTTACTGATTCGTAATAAGATATGGCAACTTAATCAAGGTCTAACATCAAGTACAATGAGATGGTATTACAAGGTTTTTCACGTACCTACAAATGCATGTCAGAATCACCTAAGCAGGTTTTGCTAAAGATTAATTTGGCTAAGTCTCACACCCCAGTGCAGACACCTGTTCACACAGCGTGCTGTATGTGGGCAAAGGGCTTCACCTGTGTTCATTCACCTGCAAAACTGATGGCTGTTGTGGTGAACATTATTTCTATAACTGCAGAACATTTCAAATGAATGCTTTAATATGCTGACATACACTTATTTTGTGCTGTAATTCCAAGTACTTCCTGACCTTTGTGCTTTTCCTTCCAAAAATTTATTTCAAAATTGTTGCCAACTTGAACATATGTGAGTATTGGTCTCCAAAAACAAACATGTTTTTATAGAGACTGTTCTGGGAGACACCCGGAAACAGGCATTGATAGTGCAACTGAAGCTCCTCTAAGTGAGTTCCCTTTTTCCTTCTGCGGGGTCATTCATACTGTAGATTGTTCAGTACAGACTAGTAACAGGTCAAAAGAAGCTTTTATTCCCTGGTTCACTTGTGTTGCAGATGTCTTTCAACATCATCTTAAAGCTAGGAATTTATTTTTTTATTTCATAGAAATCACCAGAAACAAAATATGTGCCTGAAGTTAAACATGATTTTAAATATTTCCTTGGCATAGAATGAGTTTTTCTGAAAGGTGAACAGGGATTTCAAAATGTCTGTCTTAAAATGGTCAACTGTAATTTTTCACGGGACTTGTTCAAAAGAAAAATTACTTATAACAGGGTTTTCTTATTAAGGGTTACAAATAATCTCCAAGTTGCTTTTACATTTGATTTTGTTGTATGTATCAAAATTTGTGGACATTGACTTAAGAAATAAGGCAAAATTAATGGGTATCAGAGGCCTGTAGGGAAAAAAACAAATCCCAGTGTCTTCATATTGAACACTAAAATACAGACAGGAAACAAAATACTGTTTATTAAGCGTTGTTGTATTTCTTAGAACAATGACACCCTGTAGGAGACAAACCGTAGTAAGTTCTAATGAAGAAAACTAAACAAAATGAGCTTAAATTGCAGATAGGCTGTTATCTTACCCTGCAGACTCATTTCAGTCCCTTCCTCAATACAGCGTTCGAATTCAAGTCAATAATTCCACTCTTGAGAATGAATGTTAAGTATGATATAGAGAGTTGGTAAAAATGCTACTGTTGATGTTTGGTTGTGAAACATCCAGTTGTTACTTGTAGATGTGGTGTTTTTCGTTATTGTGAATAGTTTTAATCTCATTTGGAAGAAGGTGATTTCTGTACTTGTGGTTTGGGTAGAGTGTTTTCTTATGATGGAGAAAAATCAGATCAAAGGAGTCTTACTGAAACAAGTTGTCACACATAGGATTTTAGGCAAGTTGTTCTGTTCACTATTTAGGCCATCACTTTTCAATTGCAAACATCTCTAGTTTGAGCATGTAAGCACAGAGCTGGTTAAGCTCCCTAAGCTGGAATTTTGTATAAACTAGATAATTCTAGCCTCTCCAAATCAAACCAAATAACTTCTAAATTTGGTAGAGTCTCTGGATGGTTTTTATCTGAAGAGTTTTTTTCATGAGTCTAGCTCATATCATGAAAATAACGATTGTTTCAGGTTAAAATGACTGCAGTCTGTCATCTAGCTCTGAGAGACAGGAGCTGTCACTTTGAGGTCTGAGAAAAATCCAATAGGAGCGTAACACTGTGGATCTTGGAGAAAGTGAGAGGGAGTTAACATTTGCTAAATGAGGATTAGTATGTATAGATACTCAGATTCCCATGTAAGCAAAATGAGTTTTGGAGTAAAAAGCATCTGTTTTGAAAGGAAGCAGCAATCCGAAGAAATCTGGGAGACTTCACCCCATCTCTGTCTCTTTCCATGTGCAAGTGCATTGCCAACTCTGGAGCCGATGTCTGCTGATACGAAGAGGGTGGTTCTGATTGTTCAATGTGTTGTGTTCTGAGCAAGAGAATCACAGCTTTCTGTGCCTAAGTCATCACAGGGGTCAGTTCAGTAAAGACTTCTGTCCTTCACCCTTCAAAAGATGGCAGATTATATATTCCAGTGTTGCTAGGCCTTGTGTAAGCTAATTGAGTAAAAAACCACTCCGCTTACCAAGAGGGGCGACTTAATGAGGTATGCTAGCATAATGACAAACTTTATGAAACTTCTCAGCTGAGTGTAAGTTCTGAGCTTACATGAGTTCTCTCACTATTATTCATGCTTCTTTGGTTAAACCATGATGACGTTTGTAGGCATTATTTTGTAAAATTGCTATTGCTCCAGATTCAGCAGCTCTATTACAAGTGTAGTGCTTAAAGAAGCTGCCACTGATGTGGGCAGTTGTTTAAAGGCAAAATATATCTCTCATTTTTCAAGACATGTTTTTCCTGGAAGTGTATATTTGAATATTCTTGGCATCATAATTGTGTTCTTACCAATAATTAAAACATTTTCAGTTGTTTACATCTTGTAGTTGAATTGTTGCCCTTGTTGACAAGCTAAATGTACTATACCTTTTTTTTTTTAGTTCCAGACAGCTGTGTCATTAGAAACATTTCAAAGAATGTCTTTTGAATAACATATTTTAATCTGAAACTTAAAAATTCTAAAAACTAATCCAGCAGTTGCATTATTTCACTCAAATACTAAATAGGTATTATTAATATATTTTAAATAAAGCATAAGGAATTAATCCACTGAAGAACTTTGGCTAGGAAGACTAGGACATAAATACAAGTCTTGTGAATTCTTGTGCATCTCCAGTAATGGGTTGTAAGGAATAAAGAGATTTCTATGGAGAATAAAATACCTTTTTGACTGCTACAATAGCAGTAAATCCTGAGAGAGCTTTCCCCACATGAAAAAAGAAGTAAAACGAAAATAAATTGTGCTGTCTAATAATTTGGGAACATAGTAGTAAAAGAAATTATTAAGCCTTCCCGTAAGGAGAGATGTAGGTAAGAAAAGGAAATAAGAAGTTATTAAATAGGAGGCTAGGGCTGGCCTTGTGATAGAAGAGGCTGTAGGGCTGCCCACAAACATACATCTTCAAAAGAGTGGTGAAAAGCCAGGGTTATCTGCATAGCAAGGTTGTCTTTTTTGTTTTGGTCAACACTTGTCTCCAAAATACTGCTTTTTTGTCTCCATTTCCACTCTGCCAGTGACAATTAGTCAGACCCAGGCTCAAATCCACAGCTGGTATGCCGTCCCATGATGTAAATTATTGCTATAAGACTGCTGAGTCAGGACTACACCAAGTAAAACTGGTAACTCCTCTTGTACAGCTTCCAGCTATTAAACATCTCCCTAAATGCATCTGAAATCTGTAAATATTGTGGTGAAAAGACTCTGGTAAACCAGTCAACCTGAAACAAGAGTTTCCTCCTTCAAAATATTCACAAGGCCTTCACAAAGCGATCTAAACCAGTTTTTTTTTAGTGGAGTATTAATAAGAAGCAGCATCTTAGATGTAAAAATTGAAATGTTCAAGCTACTGCATTAGGTTTCGCATGGCTCTTGTATGGAGTGTTCCTGTTGGATAGGGAAAGTGAAAGAACCATAACCACAGACCTATTTAATCAGCATCTAGAGAGGAGGTCATGCAGCAAAGTGGTAGCAAACACAGGTGAAAAACTGGGTTTTCCCTACCTGCCTGCTCCGCTGCTTTTGGAACTAGACGAATGCGTCTAGGACCTTTGCACGTTCAGCAG
>NW_009952874.1:1230530-1232725 GCF_000747805.2 Chaetura pelagica | reverse complement strand
AGCAGGCAAATTTTTAAAAAAAGTGCTGTGCTACCTTCAGCTATAAAAAATTCTACTGTACCTACCGGTGCAGAGTGACTGTCCCATCTGCAGCGGCTGGTATGCCTGGGACGTACATCACTTGCAGTATGTGAACTGCATGGTTTATTTGCACTATGCAAATTGTTTACATCATACATTGTGCACTCTGGGCAGGCTGACTTCATTGTGTGCAGATCCACTCTACATTGCACATGATGTAATCTTATACTGACATCCAATAAATTCAATATTTCATGGAGGCATTGGATTCATTGTGTATACACTGGACAGACTATACGTACTTCTATCTGAGAAATCTCAAAGAGATATGGGAACTGCTGCTTTTTAAATTTCAATGGATTATTAGATATATTTTCTTGCACTTTTCTCATGTCTTAAATACCCCCCAAAAATCCTCATTTCCAGGAGGAAAAAAATATTATTTCAGTAATATAAACCACATGTGTAAAGAACTGCAAGCATTCAATCAGAAATATTTTTTTTAAACTATAATTAATCCAAGTTGTTCTCTAGTAACAAAAAAAGTCTAATGAGTAGTGCTTTTCTGGTAAGTGTTTGTCACGTCGCTGTATGGACAGGAAACCTCAGGGTCCAATTCTGTTGCTGCTGTGTTGTGTGTGGTATCTGACAGACTCTGTCAGCCCCCAGATCCATCTTGTCCAGTAATCAAACTGTAACAATGGCCAGAAAGACCATCAGATGGAAAAGATGCAAGGCAGATTTGTTGGTCTGTATGGACCACTAAGGCAGACTCATCACTAAGTGCTGCTAGAAATTGTCCCCCCTTATTGCCTAAGGTACAAGGGACTTAGACACTAATCCAGACCCTTACTTCAGAAGAACTCTGAGTTAATTCAGTGCATCTACTTGCAGAATACACCAAAATTTTCAGGAAAGGTGCAAGCAGTGACCGTTAATAGACTTAAAACCAACTAAGTATGAGTTGATACTGATATACGGTAGGTTATCTGTTTAATATGGGCTAATGATATTAAAAAATGTTAATGTTTAGGAAAAAAAAATTATGTTAGTAGAGGAGGAATACAGTTTAAGTGGTAATACTTTATAAGGCAAGCCATCAAGAATATTTTGTCTACTTTTGATGCCAATCTGAGAAAATATTTTGTGCATTTTCTAAGGGATATACCTTAAGAAGAAATACTTACCTAGGATAACAAATCCCACTAAAATAGTAATTTTAGGCTTCCTGTGTTATATTAATTTTTATTTCCGTATTATTTTTTTTTCAAGGTATCCTTTATGCAAAGGATAAGCTGTGATTCATACACAGAAAGTTATCTGATTAATAGAAGAAATACTTTTAACAAGATCACAGGAGTGGCAAAACTGGAACAGGTTATTGGGATATTACGTCAGGCATTTTCTTTTGGGATGGCCTATATACTTGGGGAAGAAAAACTCCAACAAACCAAACCAAAAGCAATTTTATGCATAGGAGGGAACTTTGCAGTATTACACAATGGAAACATTATTTCATTCCTGGCAACCATGAGCAACCATTAAGTTTACTGAAGCACAAGGACAGATGCTTCTTAATTGTTTGCATAGTATCCTGAATAAACTAGCCTATTGTACATTTTGACCCTCTTTTGAGTTCTATAGAAATGGATTTTTTGCTGGTGGCCAATACCCAGAACTAAGGTCACAGAGGGTGCCAAAAAAAGCCTTTATGGTAGGAACTGAGATACTTGGGATCTGAAGCAACCATCCTGAGCCAGCATCGAATCAGTGATTTCTGCACCATCTTCATGAGAACAGAAGGTTATTTCAGTTACAGGGCTTAAATTTTGGTACCTTGGTCGTTTTTTGAAAGACATAAATTGGGAGCACTGTCGTTTGCAGGAGTTTTAATACACAGCCTTGTGATAGTTGGTGCTTATCTTACGAGCCCAGCTTTGTGATGTATTTGAACATTCAAGAATGTCACATTTTTTTAAAAGTCGTAACACAGAAAGGGAACAGAAAACGAGGAACGCTTACGGCCCACAATACAGGACGCACATTGAGGCGGTTACGAAGCGGGGTCCTAGCCAGGGCTGCGGGTAGCCCTGCTTTGCCGGCCTCTGCTCCGGGCCGTTCCAGGCGCGGGCGGGGCCGGTCCGGGGCCGCCCCGGGGCGGGCCGTGCGGGGGC